>NC_056743.1:1643808340-1643950840 GCF_019279795.1 Protopterus annectens | reverse complement strand
CAAAGACCTACAGGGGACATCATTGGGATTTCACAGGCATTCACATCCAGGGACCTCCACCATTTCCTGGATGTCATGCTAACACATGCCAGTGTGCACATTTATTTTCCCAACACCCCTTAGGAGAGGACCACCAATATGCATCTCTTCCACTGTGTAGCACAATACCCAGAGGTACTGGGTGGCATAGACTGCACTCATGTGCACATCAAAGCACCACCCGGTGAGGAGGGTAAAGTCAATGTCAACTGCAAGGGGTATCACTCCATCAACTGCCAGTTCATGTGCAATGCTCAGGGCGTTATCGTCAATTCATGTGTTGGCAGCCCTGGCAGTTATCACGATTCCTACATCTGGCATGCATCACAGCTGTACCAGGCATTTGCCAGGGAGGACATCCCATATGACTATCTAGTGGGGGATGCTGGCTATGCACTAGAACTTTGGATGATGACACCCATCAGAAATGCACACACACTCACTGAAGAATGCCATAATGAGGGACACACACAAACTAGGAACATCGTAGAGCATGTGTCTGGGGTACTCAAGTCACAGTTCCGTTGCCTTGCCATATCTGGTGGATCCCTGCAGTACTCTCCAGCTACATGTGCACACATGTTCATAGTATCTCCCATATTACACAATATCATCCTGCGGAAACAGCTGCGGCAGGATCATCATAGGAAAGGGACACATGGCCCTCCACCATTGCCAAGGTCCCCACAGGCACAGGGGGACTTGGAGGAGGAACCTCCTGAACTTGTCCCTGTAGGCAGATGTAGGCATGCCCAGTACACCCTGGTCTTAGCAAAGAGGCAATGCATAGCACACACTCTGACAACCTAGGGACCCAGGGACTGACACCTCACTCCAACTCACACACACAGTAAAAAGGATGCCACAGATATCACACTACCTGTACCTTACCACGTATAGGCTGTGTACTTCGTGCATCTGACAGAGTCAGCCCTGAAGCACTGTCCTCACAACTGCTGCAGGCACAAGGTAAGTCACTCTTCTTAACAACAAATGAATGGAGTAGTAGTCTGTAGTAGTATATTGCTACATGTATGCAAGGGAATGGGGTGGGCTACTGGGATAGTAGCAGACAACTGACAACTATGTGGGACAACAAGAAATGTCTGCCAAATACTTGCTGCCCCAGAATATGCAGTAATCCCCAAGGTGCCAAAACTCACTACAGTATATGTGGGGGACTAAGAAACTGTGGGGCCATAGGTCACATGCATAAATGTCAATGTTGGAGTCCCATACACACCTCTCAGCCTCTCACAGCAAGGGATCTGTACAAATCCACTAAGAAATGTGTAGCAAAGGCCCACAGATAGGGACAATTATGAAATATTGCTCTTACAAACTTAGACAGTGATATTAGAATAGGTCTTGCAGTTGCATTAAGTCTCTGAGGGGTAAGAAGTCTGAAACTCAAATGTCTGTCATTACTTTCTAACTTTGGTCTTTAATGATATGCCAGTATTTCCATGACAACTACAATACTATGCTAAATGGACCCAAAATATGAAGCAAACTTCTGGACAGTCTGTGGAAATTTGTACAATTGATAGGCATTCCCCCCTCCCCCCAACCCACCCATGTTTCCATAGAAATGCAGTAACGTTTTGATTGTAGGGTAATAGCAGCAGACCACATATTCCCAGGCTGTCCCAATCAACTTGCTAACTTGTTCCATGTCCAATATATGCAGGGGTCAATGTGCTATGTCTGTGCATGGTTAATGTGCATGGTCACTCTGCTCCCCTACCCTACCCCCAAATTTCACCCACCCCCACTGCACCTGACCTTATGCTTCTATAGCCACACCTTCAACACTCATCATCCAACAGCTAACCCTATCTCATTACTGCCTAATTTTTCTTTAAACAGCTCCACCCCTTAATTGGCCTTCTTTATACCCTAATCACCTAATTTCACCTATCTTATACACCTTACTATGTCTAGCCCCAGCTTGCCAAGACACTTTAACTCTCTTCTCTTATCTGTAATTCTTACCTCCCTACTGATATCACATAGCCTAACTTGCTATGAATCCCTAAGCTTTACTAGATTTCAACACCCCCTAAAACAAACAACTCCACTCTCTCATAGCTTTTCAAACCCACAGTAACATACCATCCTCTTCATCCTACCTTCTATCACAGTTTCAAAGACTAACTCATATTAAATATCTCCAAATCAGAAAACTAGACCCTATTTTCTGTAAACTCTTGAAACTTACACACAATCCTCAACAGTGTCTACTTCTACACAGTGACATTCATCCAAACCCAGGTCCCAACATCCCTGAAAGCCAACCATCCCATCCCACCACCTCTCATACCTCCACAAAAACCCCAAACTCTCTTCTGATTGGCCAGCTCAATATACACAGTTTAAATAATAAAATTACCCAGCTACATGCCCTGTTAGACATCCATTCTTTTGACATCTTATGCCGAACTGAAACTTGGCTCAAGCCCATAACTACAGACAATGATATACTCCCACCAGGTTATAACATCCTGAGACTAGACCAACTAAATAAAAAAGATGGTGGGGTGGCAGTAATGTTTAAATCTGATTTGAAGGTCACCTCACTAGATATTCAACCACCATCACCTAGTAATTCCAAGAACTTAACCTCTAAGCTCCAAATTAATGGTAATAAATCCATATACAGTATTTGCTCTTACATCCCCCCAGGTAACAACATTAATACTCTTGAAAATGCCCTTAGCTGGCATATCCCTCCCACAAGAAACCATACTCCTTGGTGATTTTAATATTGACTGGAATGGTTGTACCTCTGCCAATCCAACTACTCACATAAACCTTTATGGCTTTTATCAAACCATCACTTCCCCTACCAGAACCCATAAACCTAGCAAGAAACAATCCACCTTAGACTGGATACTAGTTAAGAGTAAACCCCTACCATACAAAACAGGCATATTTCCTGATATTAGTGACCATTCTATTACCATCATAACTAGACAAAATACCTCCATTCTCAATCAAATCACATTTATAACTATCCAGAACAAGAAAAATCTCAACCCAGTTAACTTCCAAGCTGAGCTCAAAGCTTGTAATTGGTTACCCCTAAAATACCTACCTCTTGACGAAGAAGTCTCATACTTTAACAATAAATTTTTGCATATCCTAGATCACCATGCTCCCACTCGCACTGTTAGAACTAAAAACAAACCTGCTCCTTGGCTGTCAAAAGATACAAGGCACAATATATCACTGAGAAATAAAATCTGGTCC
Source organism: Protopterus annectens (assembly GCF_019279795.1). Classification (NCBI taxonomy): domain Eukaryota; kingdom Metazoa; phylum Chordata; order Ceratodontiformes; family Protopteridae; genus Protopterus; species Protopterus annectens. The sequence continues at coordinate 1,643,947,549 of NC_056743.1, read as the reverse complement.
AAATGGAGAAAACTTAAACACCCAATTGACCATCTAAACTTTAGACAGCTTAGAAATGCCACAAAAATCAATATTTTGGCAGCTAGAGTACTTGCCTACCCTATTTCCATCTTAATAAACAGAACCATTACAAAATCTTATATCCCATCTCTCTGGAAAGTCTCACATATTATCCCATTGCATAAAGGAGGTAACTGAAATGAACTCTCAAACTTCCGCCCCATTGCCCTTCTTTCTCCCTTAGCAAAAATCATGAAGAGATGTATTCCCCATCAACTACTGCATCATCTCCTCCAAAATAACCTCCTAGTGGACTGCCAGCATGCCTTCAGGCCATTCCATAGCACTACAACTGCACTCCTATCCTTTTCTGACTGCCGTTATAAAGATCGTAATAGCAACCTGCTCTCCTCAGGTCTCTTTATAGACCTCTCTAAAGCCTTTGTCATGGTTAATCATCAATTATTGTCTGATATACTTAAGTCTCTTTCAATTGACACTTAAGCTGTAAAATGGTTCAAATCCTACCTTGATAACAGACAACAAGCAGTCCTCTGGGACAATAACTTATCCTTTCAGCTCCCTATCACTCTTGGGGTCCCTCAAGGCTTTATTCTGGGACCTCTCCTTTTCACTATTTTCATTAATGATATGAAAACCTCCTTCCCCCAAAACACCTGCATACAATGTGCTGATGATTCGACATTAATCTGTGCCACATCCTCTCCTGCAGAACTCCAAACCAGTACCCAAAAAGTATTTACCTTAGTTGAAAACTGGTTTCACCAATGCTGTCTCCTCCTTAACCCCCCAAAAAACTAAATTATTATTGTTTACTCCCACACAGAAGTCCCTTCCTATCAATTTCATAATTACATCAAATAATGGTACAGAAATGTCTCCAGATAAAACCTCCAAACTCTTAGGTTTAGCAATAGATAATAATCTTAACTATGACACACACATCAATTTAACTATTAAATCCATTAATAGAAAACTTGGTTTCCTTTATAGACTCAAACCCTTTCTCACGGCTTCAGCCAGGATTACTATTGACCAAACTCACCTAATCTCCACCCTTCTTTATGCCTCCCCCATCTACACAAATCTATCCAAAAGCAATCTAAATAAGCTGGCAACCTCTTATAACAATATAGCCAGATTTGCCACTGGTGCCCCATTTAGAACCCACCATTGCCATAATCTTAAACTTCTCAGATGGCTGGAAGTACAAAACCAACTACTTTTACAGAGACTCACTATTATCCACAAGATCTTACATCATCCCACCTAAACTCCATTACTCTGTAACCTCATCAACACATATAAAAATCTTTCTACCCTACAATCTAATAATAAGGTGCAAGTAGCCACCTTAAAATCCAACAAAAAATTGGGGAACTGCCTATTTTCTAACTCTGTGGGTAATACTTGGAACAAACTCCCTAGCAAACTAACATCCCTTACATTCACCCAACTTTTCAAGATACAACTAAGAATCTTCCTAAAATCTCAATCAATATGTCCATGCACCAACCCTGACTGATACTATTTCCCCTTGCCTAAAAACCTTTAACAAATAAAACTTTTAATTTCTGATGCTTTTTTCATCTCAACAAGCTCTAATTGAAGCAGACAAAAAAAATATATGTATATATATATATATATATATATATATATATATATATATATATATACATATCTATCTGTATTTTTTATGCCCCTTACGGTGCTGTGTAAATTCGTGTTTACAAAATGTTAACTTGATACATGCTCATTTATTACTGTTACAAAACCTATGTAAATGGGTTGCATAATTATTAATTTGTATTCTTAATTTGGATTCTCTGTATAAGACTTTTTCTCTGAGATTTTCTCCCCAGGCCTTTACTGAAAATAGACATATATACAGTTAGACTATCCCGGTCAACAAATGTAAAATAAAAATAAAAATAATATTGTTAGGAAGTAGACAGCATTTGCTTTTATGACTTAGTGGTCTAAGTACAGTACTGTGGATGACAGGGTCTGTGGTTTGAGACTGGCCATGCCAACTATTCTGCATGTCAGCTACACCTATGGTAGGAGTTGCACACACACTCCAGAAGTCAATATTACTTACTACAGGAAAGCTGGACAATAGAGGGACAGGGGGACACATATATGGACAGTACACAGCTTGGAATAAACTACACAGTGCCTAGCAGAACAGCAAGTTGTGACAAATCAGTGTAGTGACAAGTTATAAATATCTGCCACGTTATTGTGTCAGTACTGACAACAACTCAGTGGGCACCATCCATACCCCTGGAATGACAGAGTATCACAGAATGTACACATATATGCCTCATATATCTGTTCTGCTTCTCATAACATTGCATTTGCCTGCCAAACTATGTGCAAAACAATAAAGGTTGATGTGAAACATCAATGACAGACAGTTGAGATGCAGATGTCATACCCATAAGTAAATGTAAGCTAATACAAAACCATTCTGCCAACTGTCCACGTTTGGAAGAGCAATAGTAACACCCTGTCCCCTTGTCTGGACCTGTGTCTGACTGTGATATGTGGGCCTGTCCAGATGTCAGTCTGTAAGAAATTGACAGCTATGTCCAACATGTAGCCTTATAATAACACTGCAACACAAACCATCTGAGTAACACAGCAAATGAGGGGTGCAATGATGAACAACCTGCTAAACAGGTATGCTCACAGGTGGAAAGTCCATAACCCTGTGTGTGATGTTACAGCTTCCACCCCACTCACACCACAAATACAAATACATAACAGCAGCAACTGTGGACAAAGCCTGTGACTGGACTACAGCAGGACAAAGAGACACATATAAGGCGAAAGGGAACCACTGGCCAGACAAACAGAGAATGTGCACACCACAACAATTTGTGCAGTAACATAGGTTCCCTGCAATGTATGGAGTCAGTAAATAAATGTCTGTCAGAGGTTCATCACATTACTCTAAACTGCTCTGCCACTGACATATTAGGAAATCACAGTGCTATGTAGAATATACCACACATTATGGAAAACTCTGCTCAGCCCAATGCACTCTGTACCCACACAAGGATATGATTCATTTAATGAGAGCACACAGCCAGGAGATCCCCAGTCAGTACATCACTGAGGTGCTGGACTGTTTACACAGGTCCAACAGCCAATTGGCTGTAGCACAGAAAATCCTGGACTGGAGTACAGCTAGCTCTGGAATGGAGTCCAGCTCTTACTATTGAAGGTCATAGTGGGCATGCTCCTACACTTAGAGAATTACAGCCCATGTCTAAACCCACATCTAACTATATAATTGTGTTGTCCATATATGTCTTTGTATACAGACAGCTATGTATACCTTAACTGTCTCTCCCCAACCTCATCAGACAGGATTACCCTCACCTATCTGGAGGTGGCACATATGTGATATATCTGCATCTGTTTAGTGCGATAGACATACATCTATATATAGATAATATATACAACTATATCAATTATAGACGGGCAGAGACAGGGGGAAGGAGAGACAGACAGACAGACATAGAGAGAGGGAGAGAGAGAGAGAGAGAGAGAGAGACAAAGGCATACCTGAAAGGCATAGAGTGATGTCTTGATGCAGACATTTGCACACCAATTGTAACCACTGGCACATGTCAGTATGAAGGTGAGCTCCATTGTGTAATAGTAGTGAGGTAGGGGTTGTAATCTCACTTCGCCTGACTTGTGTGTGTGTGTGTGTGTGTGTGTGTGTGTGTGTGTGTGTGTGTGTGTGTGTGTGTGTGTGTGTGTGTGTGAGTGTGTGTGTGTGTGTGTGTGTGTGTGTGTGTGTGTGTGTGTGTGTGTGTGTGTGTGTGTGTGTGTGTGTGCGTGTGTGTGTTTCTAGGTTAAAGCATTTTGAGGCCTTTTCCACCAAGTAAACCTCCCAATGCCCTGCCTTACAAGGCCTGCTAATATCATTCACCTTAGAAGCACCTTTGGACACCCTTCCACCATCTACGCTCTGTATTGCTCATGCCATAAATGTGTAGCATTATAGTACATACAACTAGATAAGTAAGGGTTCTAATCTCAGCACTGGCAACTGTGTGTATGTGTTTCTAGATTATAGGATTTTAAGGCCTTTTCCACCCGGTAAACTTCCAATTACCCTATGTTACAAGGCCTGTTGATGTCATTCACCTTAGAAGCACTTCTGGACAGCTTGTAGATATATAATCTCTGTGGTGCATGTGATAACGATGTAGCACTATACTACAGAAAGCTAGACAGGTAGGGGTGCTAATTCCAATACTGGCAACTGTGCATGTGCATGTGAGAAGCATATCCCCTGAGTGTGTGTGGGTTGCTTACACCATTTTGAGGCCCATTCCACCCCGGTGATGTCCCTATTGCATTACTTTTCAGGGCTTGTTTATGTCATCCACCTTAGATCAACTGTTGTACACTTTCTAGGTATATAAGCTCTGTGGTGCATGTGATAAATAGGTAGCACTATAGTACATACAACTAGGTAGGTAGGGGGTTGAATCTCAGTACAGGCAACTGTAGTACTGTATATATATTTGTGTGTGTTTGTGTGTGAAGCATATCCTCTGTGGCTGCCAGGTGTGTTGGTTATACTATTTTAAGGCCTGTTGTTCTTCTCCCCATGGCATTACTTTAAAGGGCCTATTGATGTCATCCACATTAGATGCACTATTTTAAAGTCGACAGGCCATGCCACTCATCTGTACAGATGTATGCAGAATGTCCAGATGTTTGCAACATATATGTGGTCTGTGTCTCATAACAATGGGGTTTTATGTCACATCTGTGGTAAATCCATGAGAACTAACATCACAAATAGTAACATACATGTCAGCTTCAGATGTCATATCCTTCTGAAACATCAAGCTGATGCAAAACCTGTTACCCTATCACTTATCAAGGTTTCTAAGAGCAATATGTGAGAAGTGTCCCTGTTTTGGGGGGTTTCCTCCCAGCATTCATGAAGGCATTCTCAAGATTAATTGCTGTAAGAGGTTCTGAGTTATATCCCCAGCATATGATGTCCATAGTGCATGCAATATGTATGTAGTACTATAGTATATACATGTAGATAGGTAGGGATTCAAATCTGAGTATTGCTAACTGTGTGAGTGTATGTGTTTCTGTATGCATATCCCTTGTGGCTGTATTGCCTGTGTGTATTGTGATGGTTATACCATTTTGTGTGCCTGTTCTACCCTGTTAACTCCCCCATTACCAACCTACTCAGGGCCCCTACAGATGTAATCCACCTTAGAGGCACAATTACACATTTTATGACACAAAGGAAATAGTCATGTCAGTCTGTATTGTGCATAACAAGATAGGTAGGTGTTCTAATCTGAAAAGTGCAAACTCTATGTGCCTGCATGTTTCAATGTATGTGCCCATGCAGCAGTGTGTATGGTTGTGATGTCTCTACCATGCTAAGGCCCTGTTAACCCCCCCCCATTGGCAATCTTAACAGCCCTTGCAGTTGTCACCCACCTGAATAGTAGTGGTAGACACTGCAAAACTATAGTAGCTCTGTGGTGCTTGTGTTATGTATATAGCACTATCATATGTAAAACTAGGCAGGTAGAGATTATACTGTCAACAAGAGCTAGCCATGAGTGGGTGTGTTTGTGTGTATGTATGTATGTATATCCCCCTGCAGCAGTCTAACTTTGTTACATCCACCAGCATACCTTTCAACCTCTCACAGAAAGACATCTGGTTAAAACCATACAGAAGAGTGGGGCAAAGGCCAAACAATGAGCACAACCTTCACATATTTCTGTGACGCACATGGAAAGCAGATACGAGAACAGATTGTGCATTTGAATGCATTTTCCAAAGGGTATGACTTGTGACAAGACTATATCCATTATTAATCTCTAATGTTAGTCTTTCATGATTTTCCAGCAATTTGCCAGAAAACCACAATGCTATGACAAACAGAAATAAAATATATGGCAAACAACAGGATATTCTGCAGAAATATGTACAGGTGAGAGGTATGGCCACCATCTGTACCACCTGCAGGTTGCAGTCTATGTTTGGCAAGATGTGACCTGTGACAACTTAAACAATACAGATGTCCCCAGAGTGTAGGACAGCAAACATTTCATGAAGTTGATGAAGATGACAAACAGTGTGAGCTAAGGTAATGTCATACAAAGAAACTGTCATATGAGCAAACCAAAGGACATCCTGTGTGTTGCACTTGTCATGGGTATAGTATGTCCTGCCAACTACAAGACCTGTCCCACAGTCCACATTTGATAAGATGTCAACCACAATCTGTGTCGCCCATGTGAGTGCAATATGTAGACATGTGAAGGTCCTGTGACTACCTGCTGCCCCCAATGATCCACATGTATCTAAGCATGAATACTAACTGCCACCACACACATATGTAGGTAATGCCTAAGGCTGTGTCAGCTGTAAGTAGTATGCAGTCTGTCATTTAGCCACAAACTGCGGCTAACACACTGCAATGAGCCATACAGTGGGTATCAAATGGTGCCAAGGTCCTGGCCACAAGCTGAATGCAGACAACAGTGTCAGCATACCATACGGCAAGGGCATGGCCCCATTATTTCCCACATCAGCAGCAACCCCATAAACACACACACACTACGATGTTAGACCTGGGTATTCAGCATGTTAACAATGTTGCATTTAGGCAACAAGTAGTGGCAGTGGTCAGAAAAGGCTTGTATGTGATTCACCACATAGGTAAAGGGACTGAATCCAGACAAGAGGTGGATATTACCTCTGAATAATCCTCAGTCAGTACAACAATACATTAGCAGCATGGCCAGTCTTCTATGCACCTATGCAGACATCTGAAGAAACTGTTAAGGCTAAGTTAACACCCACAAAGGCCATCCATGGCACTCAACAACACTGTCACACAGAGACTCTCTAATCAGGACTGCACCAGTGGTTATTGGTCAGGTTGTCTACAGGTGTCTGTAGCATGCATAGATGGCAATGTTGTGATCAGTCCTTCAACAGCTGGTGCATATATGAGAGTATAACCATGTGCACATTACCAGCACAACAGGCCTGAATCACATATGACACAGCACAAAAAGCTGATGGAGAGAAAGGTTTGTCAACCAGAGGCTGACCTGCCTCATGAATGCACTCCCCAAACATGCCAAATACAGTACCATGCAGAGCGTCTTCAACTGCTTCAAGGTTGAGAGGATGGGAAATAAAAACAAACATCTGTCCCAGGGCTCCAACTTATGTCCATTGATGCCATGGCCAACATGTGCTGATTGATGATTGTGTTGTGGGTGAAATAAAGGACCCAGGCCAGTATTCTAGTAACCACTTCTGTAACTATGAACCTGTGATCCGAAGGAACACCCAGGTGACATCAGGACTAGCTTGCTGTGTCAAGGGGTATGCATGCAAGATCACACTGTCTGCCCCTTTGCCCCTCACACACTGTTCCACACATACCTTGGTGATGAAAAGTTGTCCATGCTGCCACCATGCCATCTTGAGCTTCTGTAATAGCAGCAGCTCACCACAACTTACACACACAAACAACTGGAACAGAAACAGAAACAGAAGAAGTTCTGTGAGACAACAGTCAGTCAGCAGTATTAACAGCAATAAAGCATCATGGTACAAAGGTGCATACACTTTGATGCATACAAATAACAATTGGCAGCAGACAGCACATTACAGGGCATAACACTACTACACTACAAAATGCCATCACTTGTACTAGATTCACCCTGTGCATCAGACATATATTAGCATATCCCTGAATCAATGGTTTGGATAACAGGGATGTGGCACAGGTATCTTTACATGCACAGGGTGTGGGGTTGCCAAAGACCTAGGCTTTGCCATACAGTTGACATCATTTGTGTGTGTCTGGAGGGGGCTGATCAGCTGGGCCATGGAGAGGAGCTGTGTGCATCTGTCGGTGACCTGCATGTGACAGTCATGTGTGAACATGTGCATGCACACAGTCAAACCATGTGCTAGCCCTGCACGAAGGTATGTTGGACAGCCATGGACCATACATGGCAGAATGTACAGTTCACTATCTCTGGCCATGGTCATGGGAAATGGTTCTGCCAGTAGTGGCACTGGCACCACCATGTCCAAGGCCACATGTGGTACTACTTCCTGATGGTGATCGGTGTCTGCTGGCTCTGTGTCTGTCACGGGACCACCCAGGACCACATGCCCATGGCCTGCCACTTTGTGGTGTGGACAGCACCCTCCCTTCATTATAGCTGGTGGTACTGCCACTACAGGAGTGTGAGTGTGCACAGCCATGTGGGCTCTCAGCTGATGTTGTTGCCGACCTATGTCCAAGTGTCCGATGCCCTACTCCTACCACATGTTCAAGCACAGACATTGCATGGTTAAGGTCAATGTCTCACCCCACCGTCTATCCACTACATCAGCTAAATAACATAAGGCATCACCAATGCTATGGAGGGTGTCATGCTTGCCAGGCAATGTTGCATCCATGACCATGAGTACCATTCTGGAGTACCATTCACAATGTGCCTGTGCCTCCATGATGGACCAAAACATGTGTTGGGTGACACATACTGTGATACTTCTGACAAGGGCTGGATGGGCAGCTGTCCTCCTTCGAGCACTGCTGTCAATCTGCTCATGTGGGACCTCACCAGACATTTAGCTATGGCTAATGTCTAGAGTCTCAGATGCAGTAGTCACCACACTACCATGTTCAATGCCACCACTCTTTGACTGCCCAATATCTGTGGCTGATGGGGACTGGGTATGTGTGGGAATACTGCCTGTGTGTGGGGACACTGGGGATGGAAATGGGATGTCAACCAATGGGACAAATTAAGCCCCGAACAACCCAACCTGTGCTTCACAATGGCCACAATGGCCACCATCATCATCAGTGTCCGATGAGACACTGGCATCAGGTTGGGAGGGGATTACACTCCAACCCCCATAGTTACCTCTGAGAGGAAGACAACATGACTACATTAACTCCTGCACCACACACACACACACACACACACACACACACACACACACACACACACACACACACACACACACACACACACACACACACACACGAGGTGCCACAATGGTATTATACAAACCACACCTTCTGACTTATGCCATACACAACACACAATCATACAACAACAGACACACTCTGAACAGGCCCCAGCAACATGCAAGTCTGCTATGTGCAGTTAATGTTGCTAGTACTATACACCTTTGAGATACATGAGAAGTTGGAGTATGAGATGGACCTCCACCTAATACACAGTGCACAAGTGTACACAATAGTAATGTACCTCTGTATAGCACAGTGACTACACCTATACCAAACTATATGGGAATATGTTACAGCTCCTGCAAATATGCTACTGTGATTACTAATGTGATGCCCTGCAGTGAACATAGAACATATTGCAATGTGGTTGTCCTTAACAGTTGTGTGCATGGCAAACTGGCAGCCCTTAACATGCCTAGGGTATAGGTGATCCATAACATGATAGTTCACACTCACCAGCTACAGGTTGATATTCCCCAGCCACACCAGAAGTACCTATGGAGTTGGGGGGGAGATGTGTTGTCAGCACACACACATATGGCATTGGTACAGAATAATAAGTACATTTATTAACATGAACAGTACAAGCTGTGATATTACCCAAATTGCTGATGTGAACAATAAAAAGGCCAAGAAGGATTAAAGGTCCACAGTGATAAAAAACAGAAGAAAAACTTGAAAAATCACGTAGATCACCATAGTGAGAACCATAAAATAACCTTTAATAAAATATAGTAAAACACAATGTGGACATTCACAATATGTGTGCATTACAAAACCCCAACCACAGATGCAGACTGACCTGACATATACATACAGGTATGCAGAGGCTGCCACTATGAATGCTACAGTATTAACATGTTGACCACTGGAGGCTTACCTGGACACTTCTTGGCTGTGGACTTTGTGCCACCCACCTCCACGACATATGTACTGATACTTTTCTGTGAGCTGGTGGCTGATGCCAGATTTTCCAGGAACTTCTCTGTGTGCTGAGAGTGGTGGATGTGTAGCAGGCCCTCTACCTGTACCAGCATGGTCCCTGGCCACAGCTCAGCCCTTTGCCATGCATGGTGTATGAGATCAATGGCACGGTCTTGGACCTGTTCATAGGTCCTGTGCTGGTGGCCCACATTATTGACTGCTGCTACCAGTTCTGCCTGCCGGGCAGCACATTTTTGCAAGATTTGGTGGCTCCTTTCCAACAGTACCTGGTGATGGAGTCTCAGAGCATCGATGATTGCGAAGGTTTCGGCCTCTGAGAAGGGGGGGTTTGCTTCTTCTGTACATCCCACCTGAAAGATATGAGCAGGGGAACACATCACAAGACTGGATACGCTGCTTACCATTATGTACAGACCCTGCACATACACTATCGCCAGCACTATCCACTGCTAACCCCCACATCATATCCCCACCATCTACCAGCACAATATGTCTGTGGGTATCAGCAACATACTGCCAATACAGCATGTGTTGCCCCCATGATCCTGACATTTCATGCTACTTGCTGCATGTGCTATGAGATGTTGCACTGCATGTAGCTGTTGCACCTATTACTGCTTGATCATAGGCTGTCTACTTGGTCTGCTGTGGTGTCTGCCTCCTACTGTATTAGTAATCACCTGGTCTGTAGGCCCACCCCTCAGGTCTTCCTGGCCATCTTCTATCAGATTTTGGAGTATATGGTTGGACAATGTCCTATGGTTTCCTCAGCTAATGTGCGTGACATTGGTGCCTGGCACCATGTAGTACCTGCCATATGTATAATGATGGACAACTATCTACAAACACTACCAAGGAACACAACATGTGAGAGTTGCAATGACTGCAGGAACCTGCAGTCCATACTCTGTGCCTGTCAATGCTGCATATCTGTCCCCAAACATCAAAACAATCAGTACATCTCACATGCCTGTATAACAGACACAAACATCTGCAGTGGTCCTTGATATACACATACACAAACAAAGGGATCTCTGAGGCAAAGACATGCATGAATGTAAGCAGCACATAACACACATGGCCACACACCTGTGTCCCACAGCCACACAGGCATGAGCCTGTGTCAAACATGTTACATATAGGGGGCGCCATTGGTGTGCCTCTGACCTGGCTGTGTATGTGGATGTTCACAGTTACTTTTGTGTTAGGTGACATACTCTTCCATATTGCATATATCCTGCTGTGTCTCACCAACAGGTACTGTCCCGGGTCTGTCACAGTACATGTTGGTGTGCCTGACCTGACCTGATATGTATGCCCCTGGACTATATGCAATGAGACATGAGTGTGCACACAGGTTATTTGTCACAGGCACGTATGTCTATAGACTTATGCAGCATTGTGCTGTCACCTAGACAGATGCTGCAACACAATCAGGGAAAGATTGTCCTTAATATATCCACATTTTTCCTGTGATATTCCAGTGGTTGCAGTACCTGTTAGTCGGGGGTGATGTGTTAAACAGACCATGATGCTCTGCGAGAGGTGGCCTTCATCTATCTTCACAGGTCTTCATGCATCTGGCTGTGGTTCCCACCAGCCACATAGAGACTCCATGAGTAACACTGGTGAAGTTATCATTACCAACATACAAGTGTCAGTGCATGACACATTGAAGACCATGCTGCTAATTGCTAGAGGTGTAGGCATAATTTTGCCCACATTGCAAGCATTCCTAACCCTGGGAACTGCAGACATTTGTGCAGTCACACAGACTATGGTTCAAAGGGTGCAGAGAGCACCCCAGCCTTACATATTCAACCATCCTATCATGCAGGCAGAAGCCAAAGTGTAGCCGGTAATGCCATGGGGCATGGGGTTTCCATAAATATGAGACACATAGACACCTCCACACTGTACAGGCAGTAAGACACACAGGGGACACAGCAGGGGCAGTTCACCATTGCCAGCACAAACCTATTCAATTCACAGCTAGCTACTAGCCAACACATGTGACGAGGAAGCACATTCTGCCTATATGGACTTCATCAACTGTATTCAGAGTTGGGTCTGTACCCTGATCCTGGGTCAGTTGAATGACCCTAACATACATTGTAAGATGTATCCATGCCAGCACACAAATGGCCAGTAAGTCATTATCAGTGGATGTAGGAATACCTTGGTGTGGCCAGAGGCTACCCCCAGATGAGGTAAAGGTGTATTGCAGTTGAAATTACACAACACGGGTTAACAATGCCACACCCCTACAGTGTCATCAACCATGGCAAAGCAACCGCCATGCAGTCACCATCTGCCACAATATCCATCCACCTAGGGCAGGCATACAAACACCTCCAACATGGAATACATCCTCCTGTGGAGGTATACACATCCTCACAGACCCTAAACCATCATCAAGGACTGGCACCAATTTAAACGCATATACACAAGTGCTATATGTGCATTTATACTGATGCATGTAGTCAGGTATACCCAACAGGCCTACATCATCCTCTGCTAGGATATGTACACCTGTCTGGTGGATGTGTGCAATACATACTGTCCATTACAGGGAAGACATACCACTGTCTGAGATGAAGTAGGGGCAGGTGCTCATTTTGGAGCACTGTCTCCTTAGCATGTACATAGGAATGGGATCTATTATTCATATTTGCATAATAAACACAGAGCCTACATTGCCTACATCCACTACACACAGTCATCTCCCCATCTGCACATACGTCTGCAACAGCAGAGGAGGTAGCTGAAGCTGCTCACTTGTGGTACTCAGGGACACCAGCTATACCACTACTGTTGATATTGTATACTGGATGCCTGACAGACTCAGTGTAGATTGCACCCTTTGCATTCCCCATAAGTACATCAGGATGTCCACAGTACATATCCCGTCTCCTAAATGTGGGGAACAGGTCACCACTTCCATGTGATAGTCATGGTATACATCTGTCATGGGAGCCTATCACATCACAGGATGCATCCTATATGACCCCAAGCAAAACCTTGCAACACCATAATGAACCATATAAAAAAGGATGATTGACTACTGCCTTTGCCCCATCCATTTCATGGACGATCACTGTCACCCCTTTAGACTAAGGTGGGCTGTCCCCCCACTCAGCCACATAGGTTCACAGGTTCATAGGTTTGTACTAGGCTAATGGCCCTGGAGCCTTTACAAGTCTAGCCCATAGGATTACCCAGGCATCATGCCACCTGACCTTATTTCCCAGTGCCTCTGTCAAATAGAGCCACTGTATTGAACCCCAAGGTAAATTTTCTATTTCCCATCCACTCATCAAGATTTCTCTTGAAAAGACTTCACCAACCAAAAAAGAAGTGAGAAAAAGTGCCTCAGGAATACCTTCACAAATAAGTAAGAAAATAAAGCACTTGGAGCCTCTAATACTACGAACTATGACTTTATTAAACAGAAACAACAGAAACAGGTCAATCAATCCTTCCTGGTTGCCAGGTAACAACCTACTGTTATGAATTCCGAGAAGCTGCGAAATGTTATTATTTAATAACATAACCACTTGTGTTAGCTGACCCACAGCACTCCGAAGCTCTCCGGTATCATTATTTTCAGGTAAGTCGTGTTCCTCTGCATTGCTAGCCTCCATCCTCACAAAAACACTTCACCAACCAAAAAAGAAGTGAGAAAAAGTGCTTCAGGAATACCTTCACCAATAAGTCACAAAATGAAGCACTTGTAGCCTAAAGTACTATGAACTATGACTTTATTAAACAGAAACAACAGCAACAGGTCAATCAATCCTTCCTGGTTGCCAGGTAACAATCTACTATTATGAATTCCAAGAAGCTGCGAAATGTTATTATTTAATAACATAACCACTTGTGTTAGCTGACCCACAGCACTCCGTAGCTCTCCAGCATCATTATTTTCAGGTAAGTCATGTTCCTCTGCATTGTTAGCCTCCATCCTCACAAAAACACTTCACCAACCAAAAAAGAAGTGAGAAAAAGTGCCTCAGGAATACCTTCACCAATAAGTAACAAATTGAAGCAATTGTAGCCTCCAGTACTATGAACACAAGTGGTTATGTTATTAAATAATAACATTTTGCAGCTTCTTGGAATTCATAATAGTAGGTTGTTACCTGGCAACCAGGAAGGATTTATTGACCTGTTGCTGTTGTTTCTGTTTAATAAAGTCATAGTTCGCAGTATTGGAGGCTCCAAGGGCTTTATTTTGTTACTTATTGGTGAAGGTATTCCTGAGGCACTTTTTCTCACTTCTTTTTTGGTTGGTGAAGTGTTTTTGTGAGGATGGAGGCTAGCAATGCAGAGGAACACAACTTACCTGAAAGTAATGATACCGGAGAGCTACGGAGTGCTGTGGGTCAGCTAACACAAGTGGTTATGTTATTAAATAATAACATTTTCCAGCTTCTTGGAATTCATAATAGTAGGTCATTACCTGGCAACCAAGAAGGATTGATTGACCTGCTGCTGTTGTTTCTGTTTAATAAAGTCATAGTTCATAGTATTGGAGGCTCCAAGTGCTGCATTTTGTTACTTGTCTTGAAAAGAGCCAATGATGCACTCCACTTGACATGTATGAGAAGTCTATTCCATAGCATGAGCAGTCTCTGGGTTATGAACCTGCCCCTCTAGCTTGTCTTCTTGATTGTGGTAATGAAGTTGAGGTCTCTGGAGTGAGTAGTTCGGAGGGATTTGGATTTCTTTAGATGTAGCATTTCTAACAGAGCTGGGTCAGTAAGTTAAGCAGAGATCGCCTCTAATTAGGTGATATGAGATAGAGAATAGTTGGAGTTTCTTTAGTCTGTCCATATAGGACAAATGTTTAAGGCCTAGGATCTTCTTTGTGAGGTACTTTTGCGGCCTCTCCAATTGTTGCAGGTGTCTAGTGAGGTACATGCCAAATGGGGCATTGTACTCGATGATTGGCCTAATGAGGGAAGAGTACAGGAAGACAATGACCTCTATCTTCCTGGATGCAAAACTCTTAGTAATGAAATGTGCCACATAGAAGGACTTTCTGACCACAGTGGCAATGTGGTGTTCAAAAGAGAGGTTGCTGTCAACCTGTGTTCCCAAATCTCTTATGATGCCTTCTGTGTTCAGTGGACTATCATCGATGTGGTAATTCATGGGAACCAGGTTTTTCCCAAAGGGGATGACAACACATTTTTTGGCATTAGCTTAAGGCCATTGTTCTGACACTAGTCATTAGTCTCAGTGAAGCCTCTCTGTAGGATGTCAGCATCACTTGGGGAGTTAATTATAGCTCCTAACCTGCAATCATCTGCAAACTTTGTCAGCTGTAGTCCATTCTTGTTGGCCTGGACTTCAGAGAAGTAGATACCAAACAAGAGAGGACCCAGGACCGAACCCTGTGGGGCTCCACTCGGGACTGTCTGGCAGTTTGACTTGAAGTCAGCTACTTTCACACTATGGGTTCTATCTGTGAGCCAGTTTGCAACCCACCATGTGATATAGGGGTTGATGCCAAGCTTAATGAGTTTTTCTATGATTCCTGAGTGGGGAATGGTACCAAAGGCCTTGGCCAGATCAAGGTAGGCTGTCTGAACCACCATGCCTTCATCCCCAGCTCTGGTGACTGAGTCAAAGAAGTCAACTAGGTTAAGCAGACATGATCTAAACTTCACAAAACCAAACTGTGTGAGATGCAGAGTTTGGAGATTCCCTATATCCTTGCTTATCAGGTCCATGATGATGCGTTCCATAGCTTTGCATATCAGACTTGTCAGGCTAATGAGGCAATAGTTCCCAGGGTCTGTAGTTGCTCCTCCTCTGTGGAGAGGGATGACTGTAGCAATGTGCCATTTGATAGGGACAAAGCCTGAGGTGAGGCTGTGATTGAACAGGACACACAGATGAAGTGCCAGTTTACTCTGTAGTTCATGTAGAACACAGCCAGGGATATTATCAGGTCCCATAGAAGCTGTATTCTTGGCCTTGGACAGTGCTGTTTTAACCTGTGCAGCAGTAACACTGGATGCCTGGCAATCTACTGGTATTGTGATTGGTCCTTTGTGGGGAGAAAAGGGGTAAAGTTGGCACTTAATCTGTTGGGCAGTATTTTGGCAATATCTGTTGGCTCATTATAGGAGGTGCCATTGTGCAACAGCTCCGAGCAAATTAGGTATTGTGTGGAGATTCTTTACATAACTATAGAAGGCCTTGTGGCTGTCTTTACTATCTGCTGCAATTCTGTTTTCGTAGCTAGCTTTAGAGGATTTGATGAGTGATCTCAACTTTTTGTTGAGCCTGAAAAGGGAGTTTTTTCAGTCTTGGGACTTCGCCTTATTTTGCATCAGTTTCCTCCTTCTGTTGTAGAGTTTGTTTATGCAGGGGACCAACAAATTGGCTTCCTTTTTTTTGGTTCTACTGGGTATGGTGAGATCCATGCATTTGTGTACATGTTCGTACAGGGCATTATTGTATGATTTGGCGGTCATGCAGTTGTTCTCTAATTGCATGGGTGCCATGAAGTTAAGCACCTCTGTTTTTAGGAGCCCAAAGTTAGCTTTGGAGAAGTTTTTCATGGTGGTTACCTTTTCGGGGGAGGGGGTGTGGATTTCCAAGGTGATTAGTTTGTAGTCGGATCTAACCAGGGAGGAGTTAACTATTGGTATAGAGCAATGGTCATCCATGTTAGTAATGACCAGGTAAGGATGTTGCAACCTCTAGTGGGGGTAAGAATGAGCTTGTCCAGGGCACTGGAATTAATGAATTCCAGGAAATGTTGGGCAAGTGTATTGGTACATAAGTAGTTTTCCCAGTTAATGGAGGGGTAGATGACATCACCCAGTATGAGGGTATTAGGTTGGACCCTAATATTCTCCTGGGTGCTTAGGAATGTGGAGTGTGAGTCTTTGCTCATGGCTGGGGACCTGTAGCAGCTACGACCTGAATTGCTGTTTTCCCCAAAGTTAGCTGCACCTGAAGTATCTCTGATGTGTTATGTTGTGCTACCAGTCTGGAGCTGTGTGCTTCCTTTACGAATATGGAAACACCACCACTTTTGGGGCTTCATTCCAAGTTCTGGGGCTGAAAGGTGTGGAATGAGTTATAGCCTGGTAATGCAGGCGTGCTTTCTGCTGCTTGAACCAGGTCTCTGTTACAGCACAAATGTTAGTCAGTCATGTCATCCCAGGCAGACAGATACTGAATCTCCTTAGAATGACACCAGAAACTTAGCCAATTGTTGAAATCAATAACTTTCTTCTTGTACTGTGGTATCATTCTGGGTGATGGTAGGAGGCTGCTCAGGGCTAGGGTCATACCCTCCCAGGCTACATAATCCGAGAGCTCCTCCATGTCTCTTTTCATGTAGTCCAGGGAGGTTCATCTCAGGTCATTCACACCCACATGTACAATGACAGAGTCATATTTGTACCTGTTGTTGAGGAACCTGAGTGCCTGCGTTATGTGGCGGATCCTGGAACCTGACAGGCAGCTGACTATTACTTTCTCCTTAGTCTACCTAGTGAGTGGGCATCAGTGTGCCTCACTATCGAGTCACCTATGACTAGTGTGTTGGGCATGCTGTTTTGCCTTAGGGGCTTTGGTTGAGTGGCACAATGTTTAGGAGAGTTACGTGTCTCATGATTCGTGTTGTGTTGTGGTGGTAGAATGAGTTTCCACCTTGGGGGTCTCTGCTGTTTGGGTAGATTTTTATTGTGAGCCTCTGTGAAAGTGGGTGTGTGGTTTGTGTTTTTATGTGAAGGCAGTGCTGGTGTGTGTTCTGGAGTTCTATGTGTTCCATGAGGTGTGGTGCAAGTGTTGACCTTTTCCTCTTGACAAGCTATTCCAGTGTTGGCTGGAGAGTGCATGGTTGTTAGTGTACATGAGGCAATTGCTACATGGCCTCAGGATGCCGAAGCTAATCAGGTTAATAGGAGAAAGCACAAGGAACTGACCTTTAGACATGCCTGGAGGGGTGGGCATTAATAATAAGTACTGGAGCTGTTTCCCTGTAGAATGTTTAGTGCTGGTAGCACTTTTCTGTGCTACAATAATTGCTACAAGAAGTTTGGTAAAGTGCTAGACTAATAAGTTAGTAAAAGTACAGGAAAGGAGAGAGCTAGCAGATCTTAGGGAAAAAATGAAGAGCAGACTTTTGGGTACTGCTCAGAAGCTTACGAACAGTCCTGGATACAGCAAATCTGTATCTGGACTACACTAGTTCCAGGAAAGGCAGGAAACATTTTTTTTTTAGTAGAAAGTTAAGACAGCTAATTCAATATTCAGAAGCTAAAAGGGTGGGCCTTTGCTAAGATCTCACTATAAACAGTAGACACAGCAGACTAACTAGGCTATTCTGTAAGGCCATAGCACAGTTTCAAGTGAACCCCATTAACAAGGACATGTGCAACCTGGACACACTCCATTACTCAAACTTAGGCTTTGTCAAGGAAGGGTTCATGTCTGCTATATTCAGGTGACCTCGATGACACAGTCATCATATCCGTGGACTGGGAGTGACACTGCAAAATGCCTACCTTGAGCTGGGCAAACTATGTAACAGTATAGCCCACATGGCCATCATAAATATAAGACTGCCAAGTATACATCGCACCATATGTTACCATAGGGATTGCAAACCAGTGCACTGACACAACCTACCTATTCCACATAGGGAAATGCACCTCATACGGTTCACCCATAAGTAGATGTGTAACCTGTTGTTCCATACGTGGGCCTCTGTTATGTGTGATGTACACATCTGAGGTGCATTTAACTGCCATTAGGCTATGTTCTACGATGTCTGTGGATGACTGCATGCTGTGTGCAGTCACCTGATTTCCCTACTGATGTGGACATCTGCCTAGGAGGGTCTCACACAGATACATGACTGTTGCCAGACACATGGCATCAGGCCACATAACAAGACATATAGTGTGAACCCCTATGGGGAGAGTGACATCACCACATATTATGGCAGTACAAACAACATCCTAGGCATGCAATCATTCCTGAGCACAAGTCTTTGGCAACATAACATGTCAACACAATGTTGCTTCCATTGTAAGATAAATCATCTACATAGTCCATGTCATACATAAAGGTATGTCATCACGGGGCTTGGGGTATAAGCAGCCTTGCATTCCCCCCCATGAGGACCCTTAATGCCTATAATTCATTGTTCATCATTCACATCACCCAGCACATGCAGCAGCTAGGGATATCGCAGAGGTTCCCCAACAGGGAATACCAGGCAGCGATAGGCCATAAGGGCAAACCTCTACCCAGGATCATACATAATCCTCATGGGTGACCTCAGTGTGGCATGCAAGGCACTCACGGACTCCACATTGCTGGGACTGCTGCACAAGTGCATATCATGCTCCTCTCTGTTAACACACATACACACACACACACACACACACACACACACACACACACACACACACACACACACACACACACACACACACACACCCTAAGCCTGGTGTGTGACATGAAATGGCCTTGTTGGCAGTGCAGATATGTGTTCCACACAATCAGCTTGTGGTGGAATGGCCACCTTGTCCAAACTAGGCAGGGTAGCTATTTACACCTTTGCAGGCATAGCCTGGATATCTGGATGGATAACTACACATACATCCTTGGGATACAGCCTGTGTCCCTGTTAGACAGGGGCATTGGGTGCTGCCTTGCATACACATGGGCTAACATCTGGCCTGGGCATATGGCTGCTCAGGGCCTAGTAATGTGATATGGCACCAGTAGTAGTAGATATGGCCTACGTATTGTGACAGACTGTGTTGGTATGTGTCCACACCCATCACTGTCATCAACTGCAGGGTGTCCACTATGGACAGCATGTTAGTACCATGTCATCCAGCCTATATCTGAAAAATAGGTGAATGGTACTACAATTGCATGTGGACATTCCAGCAACATCTGTGCTACAAAATAACTGAAAGCAGTGCATATGCGGTGTAATGTGTCCTCCTCGTAGCTGTCTGATATCTGCAGTGCTCGGATGTTTGCAGAATGTGTACATGTGCCTCATAGATGTAGACCCCCTGCCACACAAATTTCCAGACACCAGTTGGTCAATGCATGATGCTTTTCCCTAGAGTTTGGGGAATGTGTCTGTGACATGGCAGACCCTTGTGAACACAGTAATGGTACATGAATATCTGGTACTGTATGCATTCCCTTACATTGTATGCTCAATATATACACACTGCCACTGAGCCAGAGCCAGTGTCCCCCCAAGACTAGCAGCTATAACTGCTGTCCTGCTGCAGGGGGTCACCAGGTATGCTAGCCATAGGTGTCAGGCAATGAGATGCAGGTGGGGAGTAAACAGTGACCTAGCTAGAGTACCTCATTAATGGTGAGGGATACCTGTACAATGTTTGAACTAAGCCTGTATGACATTTACAGAGTGAGATGGGCTCACTGACAGTACATAATGTCATATGCCACCTGTATCCACCAGTTCTTATTGTCAGTATTGTACAACAGACAACAAACGTAGCAGTCATATGTGAGCTGACCATTACTGGGGTGATTCAGGGGTCAGAGCTGTGATCTATTTCACTGCAAACAGAGCCGTAAGGGATGGCCATAGGTGCTGGACAGCAGACTAATGCAACATGTCAGTCTAGGCAATGTTGTTGAGACCTACAGTTTAAATTCTTATTTCCCCATGACTGCATTCCCCCCATCTGCATTCCATTTCATGCTTCATTCAATGACATACCTGGTATAGTGCTTTACTCCTTTAAATGAAGAAATCCAGTTGTAGTATCCAAGTGAATCGCAGTCTCTCTTCATGAATAAAGGTTTAGACCTGTTTACCATAGGTAGCACCTTGCCTTTTGTAGGTAATGCTCATGAACAGGTGATTGCCTGTGCACCAATCTGTGACTCCCACTTGCTAATTGCATCCAGATCAGCTGGGTTGATTTTCCATTGCCATTTTACTTAATACCCTAAATTTAAATACATGTCTTTCACCTTTCTCCATGGCATGCTTACTCAGAGCATTTGTCAATACTTTTCTTCTTACTTCAGACTTATGTTCCACTATTCTCTCTCTTAGTTTTCTGATTGTTTTGCCCACATAGAACGATGTACATAAAGTACACGTAGCTAGATACACTATCCTTTCCTCATTACAAGCAGTTAATGTTTTTATAGCAAAGACTTCTCCTGTTGTTGGATGTTGAAATTTAGTGTCTCCTTCATATAAATTATTGCAACAGGAACAATTATAACATTAAATCTGAAGTAAGAAGAAAAGTATTGACAAATGCTCTGAGTAAGCATGCCATGGAGAAAGGTGAAAGATGTATTTAAATTTAGGGTATTAAGTAAAAGGGCAGTGAGGTTAAGGAAAGGTGACATTAACAATTTTTTGATTTTCCATTGCACAGTGCTATAATTAAAGCCTTCGGGTAGGCCTTGCCCTTTTTCCTGGCCTGTGAGGAGGACATTATGAAGGTGTTGGAGCTACAGCTTTACAGCAGGTAGGTAGAAATACTGTCCACTGTTTGGATTGATGTGTTATTTCGACAGTTTTGAATGCTACGTCTGGCCATTATTAACAGATTTTCAGATTCTTTAGCAGTGTACTGTTGAGCAATGTATGTTGGGGTCAGTAAGGAGACAGGCAGATGTGAGCATCATAGATCCTTTTTATCTGATTGTGCATGCTGCTACTGTTGATGCTGTTCTATCAGCTGTGTATGTTTGTAGGGGGAGACTGTGACACATGTCCCTTTCACATGAGCACCCCCCCCAACCCTTGATGCATGTGTGTGCATGAATACTCTGTTCTAGGTGTGTGGGAGGTATGCTAGGTCTGTAGCAGGTAACTGGACATACACGCTGCTTGTGTAGCAGGCAGCGGCTGCTGCATTCTGGCTAGGAGTCAAACTAGGGATTGTGAAGACATAGGGGGACAGCCAGCTGTTACTGTCAGTGAGGGAGCAGTGTCAGCTGTTGTGTCACAGCATGGTCTGGCTGATGGTACCCATAACAGTCTAGGTGAAGCATGTGCCTCTGGTACATATGTTACATAATAGTGCCATCCAGAGAGTGTTAGGCAACATTTAGAACACATATTCCTAATTGTGAAATGTGTCCCTCTCTGCAGGGATTTAACATGCTACTGTGGGTGGCAGTGAGTGAAGTGGGAGCAACCGGTTTTGCTGGACATTGTATGGCTCAGTTATTCCCATGTTTTATTGACACTCATGTAGTTGTTGTGCCACAGACTGGGCTGTGGGCCAGGACTGTGGGTTTCCAGATGTGATACATGCTAAGAATGTAACAAATAGATGATATAGAATATATTAATAATATATATATATATATATATAATAATAATAATATATATATATATATATGAAATGATATATTATCATATTATATTATGATAATACATATTATCTGCTATATTACTAATAAGGTATTATAGTATGTCAGGTGTATTTGTAAGACATATGTGCATGCATACAGTATATTACACATGACTGACATGGACATGTGTTTTCAGATAGGTATGATGTGTGACACCGAGCTGTATGTCATGGTTTGTAACCCCAATCTGCAATGGATTGCCAGTATGTCAGCACACAGAATAGGTTTTATGGCAACCCTGCCATACTTAGAGGGCACAACTGTGGTCATTCAGCAACAGTTTGTGCATTTGTTAGTTCTACCTCCTGATATTGTAGGCCTCCCATACATCCAGCAGCATTTATTTGTCTATGTACTGGTTTGTTGTCTACATCAGAGGCCCAAGTTAGGGTTGCCACATTTTCAAATTGCCAAAGTGGGACATTTTTGGTAAAAACCTAAGATTTTGCACAGCAAAACATACCCACGGCCAGTACAAAGGACATATCCTTATTTTTTGCCTATGTAACAGTTTATTCTTGCAGCATTTTAGTTGCTTATTCTGTTTCTTATAACATTTATGTGTTTCAGATACAAAATAACGGTTTTATGCAGCTATTACATAAAATATAGGAAATATGTTTGCCCTAACATCTCAGGACATTTGCCATTGTTTATATTTCTTTGCAGGATACAACTGCCCAAAGAGGGTCTGTCCCTCACAAAGTGAGACAGGTGGTTACCCTAGCCCAAATACAATGTGATTTTTCCCAGTATATATAGGAATAGTGTGTCACTGGCAATCAAGAAATATTTGTAAAAACACTTCTTGAACTTGAGTTCTGTTGGCCTATTGGTGCAATGCACTATATTGTAGTTAAAATCCTGGGTGCAATACTTGGCAGCAGTGTCTGTTTTCCCTAATGTTACATCACTGTAGTCCATGATATATTTAGCCAAAATGCATTAACTCCCCAGAGCTGAGTTGGTGTAAATAGTTCACAAGGCCCTGGGTTCAATACTTAGTAGTGGTGTCTTTTTTTCCCTAATGTTACATGGCTGTACTGCATCATATATTTGCAAAAGCTGTATTAATTTCCCAGAGCTGAGAGACTTGTGAAGGCTGGTTAGGTTTTTGCTGTGCAGAACAGTGCCTGAATGACATATAGTGATTAAAGCAGTTTTAAGTGGGTTTGCTCGATGCTAAACAATGCCAAGTGGTGCTTAGGTCCCCTTAGTGTTGTTTATCACTACTTAAACCTGCATTATTTCCAAAAAAAGAAAAGAAAAAAAGGGGTGATAGGAAAGTGGTGAAATGGGGGTGAGCAGAGGGAAAAACATTATGAAAGGGAGCTAGGGATATGCATGATGGGTGTAGGAAAGGATCATAGCTCTCCATTTTTTGGGCAGCAAAAGCTGTGCATGATGTGGACAATTTGGAATTCAGAGCCTCACACCCCACAGGGAGGGAGTGTGGGCAACATAAATTTGTTGAGTAATTCATGGGGAAATTGATTAACATTGGTGTACATGGGGCAAAATAGAGACCTATGTATGGGGCAAGATTTTGGGGGGCAGATGTCCCCCTTTTTTATAATGTTAGAGTGGGATGTTGGCGAAGGGTAGTAGGTATGTTTGGGAAGGTAAGTTGGATAGGAGAGGTTGCTTTTGCAGACAGACAAGACAGACAAGACAGCAGACAGGGGCGGTGGGTGAGGGGGTAAACACCTTGGATGGGAAGAGTGGTTGGGAACCAGCTGACCACATACCCCAGATGGAAACAGTGGGGCTGAGTTCTCCACCCATGGGCAGTCACCACTGCCCCTTCTCAGCCCCGAAGGTGGCTGTGCTGGACACTGGACGCCGGGGCCAGCCTGCCCCTCAAAGTGTGCCAGTCTGCCCACAATCTGGCGCAGACAGTCATCCAAATCCTGCTGGATGACCCTGAGCACCAGACCTCAGAACTGGTGTCAGGTGACAGGGTCTTCTCTGCACCCGTGCCTGGAGGGGGAAATGGGCCCCATCCTGTGAGGTGGTTCCACCAGAGGCTGGTCCAGGGCCAGTGGAGAAGGCAGCTTGAGGCTGGGTCCCAGGCATGCTGGGACCTGGTGCCGTAGCCAGATGAGGTGGGACAGGCAGATCCACTGGGATCTGACTACCCAAACATGCTATGGTGCTGAGGTTTCTCAAAGTATATTGGTTAGTCATGAGCAAAACAATTCAACATTAGTTATAACAGCATGCATGGGTGTTCCAATTAACACAGAACAATAGAACTGAGCAAATTGCAGAGCAAACAGAACACATGCATAAATACGATAACAGTCATTATTGTAACAACATGTCAGTAACAGTTACGGCAACAGGCCACCATCAGTGGAATATGTTAGTTTGCAACCATTGAAATATATGAACAATAATACAACACAAGTCCCAACATTAGGTTTTGAGAACAACATACCCATAGTATATGAATAATAATTAGTGTTGCAGATAAGGGGTGAGGGGAGAGAAAAACAGTCCATTACCAACTTTATAGGCTATATTTTTCACAACAGTACTGCTCAATACTATACAGGTCTGCCCTCACTTTACATCTACCTGTGGCCTATAGCTTCTCTGTCATGTACATACCTGTTAAGCTGTCAACCTGGAATGGTATAGGGCAAGCTGTGACAACTCTAGGCACATGAATAGAGGGGACTTGTACATGTCAGGGTTACATATATGACTAAGAAAGTGTACCCTGCACTGATGTTGTGTGAGTGTGCTACTGACATACTTCAACTGGATTTATATCTGTGTCCAAGGTTATTGGCAACAGTGATCACTAGCCATGACAGAGTGACACTTGAGAGACATGTATTGGAAAGAGTGCATGGTGTATATGCCTATCCTGCTGTCATTTGTAAGCATGGGGCTGAACACTGGAACATTTGTAGACAGTTTATTAGTATACCCTTCATACAGCTAATACAAATATTTCTTTACCTGTAAGCCCTGTGGAGAAAATATATGTTAACACTACCTGCCTGTTTCTACAAATAGTCAGGATTACTTGTGTGTAACTATAAACGCATCTTAGTACCAGTCCCTAGTTTCAAACCGTGGTTTCTGTGTGCACGAATGAATAACATATCTATTTTTTATCACACTGAGCTATTGGGGCACTGCTGTCTGCTGCTTGACTAATTTGTGCCTAAACATCACTTTGTTACAAAGTCTGACCTTGTAATATAAGTGGAGTGCCACAGAAGACTGTAGTGACAGTTGAACATACATGCCTGAGATTCATGCACAATAGATAGTGAACTGTGTATTAATACTTTGAATGAAGGTGTACACATTTAACCCCTAGAGGATGTGAATAGGTGTGATCTGTACAGAGCATAGCAGGGAGTTGAGTAGCATACCCAACCCATATACATTTGCACATCATATATTTCAGTCTCCACCTATTACAGTTTCATACTTGCCTGCATCAACATATCTACATTCAGGACTACATATAGCTGAAATGCAAAGGTTAACACAAGACAGTGTTGCAGGGAACACATTATAATACATTACACATTACTATTCAAGGTTCAGATCTTAGTGCAGAACATATATCACATTGCATTGCATCTTATTTTACACCTCCACATCTACAGTTTAGCATAACAGACCATAACACTTTTCCCACATGTTTTTGGGTGATTTGATGTATTGTTTTGCAAATTTTAGCCTGGCCTGGATTTTTTTTTCTGTGAAGAAAAAGTTTCCATCTTGCAACCCTACCGCATAGCCCAGACATATTGATAATATGGGAGATTGTTGTCACATGTAGTATACAACATTGTCACATGTAGTATACAACCAGTACTTGCCAGAAATTCCTGCAGCTCCTTTAGTATTGCTCTAGGTCTCTTGGCAGCCTTCATGGCCACTTTTCCTCTTGTCTTTTCATTAATTTTGGAGGGACTTCCAGTTCTTTGCAATGTCACTGTTGTCCCATATTTTCTCCACTTTTTGATGACTGTGTTCACTTTGTTCTATGGTATATCCAGTGCTGTGGAAAATGTTTTGTGCCCTCCTCCTGACTGATAACTTTCAACAATGAGATCCCTTTGATGCTTTGTAAGCTCTCTGTGAACCATGCTTTTTGCTGTAGCAGGCAACTGAACTTTATTTGAGGTTACAAATCCAACCAAGAAAGTTAAAAACCAACAAAGTAAAATGAAAAAACAGGTTCCAAGTCACCAGTGAGATAAATCTTTGAATCTTTATTATAAATCCAACAACAGATGAGCGCTTTCGTCTCAGCATGAGACTTCTTCAGATGATTTGAGGTTAATTAGAGTCAGCTTAATTGATGGCAGGTGTGTACCCAAGAAGATTGAATGTTGTAATTAAATAAAAAAGGTGCTTCAACAAAGTATTAGTTTAAGGGTGTGCACACTTATGCAAACAGCTTATTGCATGTTTTTCATTTTTTATATTTTCCCCCAACAGATTTGTTTTTCACTTGAATTGTATAGGTTTTAGGTTACATTAAAGGTGGGAAAAGTTTTGAAATGATTTATTGTGGTCTTATTTTTTATATCACAAAAACCTGGCATTTTAACAGGAGTGTGTAAACATTTAATATCCACTGTAAGCTGAGGACTGATTAGAATGGGACTGCTTAGCAGTGCTCAAACCAGCTAAGCAGAGCTAAGTGTTGCTAAGTATTGTTCAGACAGGTCTTGTTTAAGCATTGCTTAGCTTCTTAGCAGTGCTTAGCAAAACAGAGCTAAGGGCAAACAAAATTTTTCATTAAAAAAATTAAGCATTAGATATTAATTACTCGTTATTGATACATTATTATTAAGTGTATGTATTTTACTTTAAATGACCTTCCACTATGTGCTTTCATTATGTTACCTTTGGGTATGACTGTACTGTATCAGACACTTGTGTGTGAATGGTGGTTTTCACTTCTTATCTCCACTAACACTGGGATTTTGGACCAGCTACACTACCTTGGTTAACAAATATCAATAACTATATAAATAAATAAAATACAAATTAATATAAAATGGCTTTTCCATGTAAAAGCTGAATGGTCTGTTTGGCTATTCAAACCATGCACCTACTGTACATGAAGCCATGCTTCTAACTATTCAGCTAACTTGGCTGTGAAGATTTCAGCTATACATTTCTATATAGCCTCTCAATATGTTTAAGCACTGCTGAGCAAAGCACCACACCACACAAACCCACTCAGCTACATTTAACCTTTAAAGAAAAAGAAATAAAAAAAATTAACCAGTACATAGGGGACATAATATTTAACTACCATGCTATGCAGTACTCTAATAGTACAGGGGGTGTATTGCAGTCACTGTAACACACCCCTACAGCTACATTTTCAGAATGGCCAGGGACACACAAATATTATGCAGTTTAGTGCCGTATGGCATTTTGAAAGTGCAGGGGATATGTTGTGGACTCTGGTATACACCCCCTGTGTGACATATACATTTACTTATGAAAATGTGTCCAAGAACACAGTATTTGAATCATTCTGTGCCATACAACACTTTGGCAATGAATGGGGGGGGGTTAGAGATACTGTAAACACACCCCCTAAATGACATTACACAACATTATTAAATAAGTGTCCGAGGAGAATTTCTTTATTGTTTTAGTGTCATATGGCACTTTCACAATGCAGGGGGTGTGTTATGGATACTGTAACACACCCTCTACATGCCATTACACTTAACATTATTAAATAAGTGTCCAAGGACACCTTCTTTATTGTTTTAGTGCTGTATGGCACTTTCACAATGCAGGGGGTGTGTTACAAATACTGTAACACACCCCCTACATGTCATTACACTTAACATTATTAAATAAGTGTCTGAGGACACCTTCTTTATTGTTTTAGTGTCATATGGCACTTTCACAATGCAGGGGGTGTGCTATGGATACTGTAACACACCCCCTAAATGTCATTACACTTAACATTATTAAATAAATGTCCGAGGACACCTTTTTTATTGTTTTAGTGTTGTATGGCACTTTCACAATGCAGGGGGGATGTTACAAATATTGTAACACACCCCCTACATGTCATTACACTTAACATTATTAAATAAGTGTCCAAGGGCACCTACTTTATTCTTTTAGTGCCACATGGCACTTTCACAATTCAGGGAGTGTGCTATGGATATGTAAAACACCCCCTACATGTCATTACACTTAACATAGTATCTGAGGACACTTTCTTTATTGTTTCAGTGCTGCACGGCACTTTCACAATGCAGGAGGTGTGTTATTGGTACTGTAACACACTCCTTACATGACATTACACTTCACATTATTAAATAAGTGTCCAAGGACACTTTCTTTATTGTTTTAGTGCTGTATGGCACTTTGAGAGTGCAGGGAGCATGGGACAGATCTTCGAGCACTGTAACACACCCCCAAGCACTTATTCAGTATCCATGTACATGGCTTCCCCTCAGTAGCACGCCTTCATTAATATGCAAGGCATGCTGCTGAGAAGGAGATGCAGATACAGACACCATTCACTCAGTTTAGGAATAATGCTATTCCTACACAGAGTTTATTAAATCTGCGGGATAGATATAGATATAGGCATAGATATGCATGTATTGTAATTCTACCAACGTTTACACATGCTCCATACTGAAAATTCAAGATCTGTGACTGGAATTCCTGGAAATTTGGAGAATAAAACATGGAATATAAATTGCAAATGGTATAGTACTATGCCTTTGAAGACCTGTTATAATGTAATTAAAGCATTTTTGTTAAACTGGCCCATATATACCCAACCCCTGCTACTTTACTAACACCAGGATCACTGTACATTGGATTAAAGGGAATATTCTTGGATACAGCTGTTGTACAACACCAATTTATGTTTTTCACAGTTTAAGGCTCAAGGTTTGAAGAATCTCAGTTTCAAGTCTTACAATCTCAGCAGGAACCTTTTGAGCTCAGCAACTGTTGAAGTAAAGCTGTTCACTATTATAACTGATTTAACTTATGGTCCCCATTGTGTATGTTGTTCTTTTAATTACAGGAATCTCAACATTTTTATGAAAGAAATCATGCTTTTTTTTAAGAAGAATTTTGTCCAAATGTAACAAGTGTTAATTCCCAGAATTTTACAGCTCTTGTCACTGAAATAAACCAACAATTCAGGACCTTAAAAAAATCCACCAAAGCCAATTTTGAAGCTAAAATAGCTACCCAAGCCAAAAACAATCACAAGGCGGCCTTCTTTCTTCTCCTTTCTTTGACCTTTCCAAAACATTTGACCCAGTGTCCTAGAAAAAAGCTCCTTTCTGAACTTATAGCTCTAAGTCTCACTTACCCTTTTCTCCTGGTTTCACAGTTATTTATGCAATCATCAGTGGGCAACTAAATGGCAATAAAACTTTTCAGAATTTCAACCAGTTTCTGTTACTGCTCCTCAGAGGTCAATACTCAACCCTTTCCACTTAATATTCTCATAAATAAACTTCATACTGCTGCAACACTTGCCACTCACAAACAATGTGCTGATGATTCATCCCTTATCTTCTGTGCTCCATCCATAACAAAAATACAGGAAATCACTCAAAAACATTTCACTGATATAGAAATATGGCTAAAAATTAACTTACTGGTTAATGCAATAAATAAATAAATAAACCAACAAACAAGATTATGCTATTTAGTTCAAAATAACACCTTAACCAGAAACACACATTTCATATTACATTAAGTATTAACACAAAGCTAGAAACTATAAGCCAAACTAAACTACTTAGAGTCATAATAGATAAAAACCTCAAATCTGATAACCACATGCTTCATTCCATCAAGAAAATTCACCAAAACCTCTGCTCCCTGTATAGGACCAAGCATTATCTGACAGACGAAACAAGGCATACCTTAGCCGCAACATACCTCCTTCCTTCTTCTTTTCATGCTTCCCCTATGCTTTCAAATATCAACACTATATATAAAACTAAACTAGCGTCCTGCTATTACAAATTAGCTAAATTTGCAACCAACCAAACAACTTTATAAAACACACCACTGTCTTGCATTAAAACTATTAAGCTGGCTTGAACTCCCAAACAAGTTGACATATTCATGACTAATCACTACCCACAACCTACTGCACTCTGTAGACAAATGCCCAGCATTTCAAAATACTCTGCTGTACTATTCACCCACTAGAGACTGTTGCTCTAGCAATAAGCTCTTATTATGCATCATTAAGACATTCAGTGTTACTGGAGACTCTCTCTTTACCCATTATGCATCAAAACTCTAGAATGGAATCTACATGCAGTTAAAACAGTTATAAAACTTAAATAGTTTCAAGACTTTGCTTTAACAGCACCTGGGCCAAAGATGGCTTTATTCTTCCTACTCAGCTGGCTAGCTTTACTTATATTACTTTTGTCCAACTCTTACAGCCACTTTGTTTCCCAATCTTTTGAACCTTATTGTTCCTCCTCATACTCATTAATTTCATAAACTCTTACTCTTCCTCCTCTCTCACACCCCACTGCTAACTACAATTCCTCCTCTGTCCACTTATCTTCCTGCTCAGTTCCACAATTTCTCCTTTTGTATCTCTCTTATCATCACTGTTTAAGCTGCATTACTACGTATCTGCCTGTATGTTATTACTAACCTCAAAACACCCCAGTCTGACCATTCCCCTGTAGCCATCATGCTACAAATACATTAACTGTTATTGTAGTTTATGTTTCTATCCCATAATTAGCCAGTTTATGTTTTTGTGTTAAAATGTTATGTTCATGCAAGAAATATTTAAAACTCATGTAAATAAGCTCACATACACATGTTTTTAACCTGCAATTATAAATGTGCATCATGTGTAATTTAAATGTGAAGCTTTTCTCCCCAGGTCTCAGCTGAAAATAGGTTTTATCCAATTGGACTTTTGCAGGACAACAAAGACTAATAAATAATAATAAATAAAGCATTTTTTGTTCCATTTGTAATCTGAAAATCACAACAGAGAAATGCAATGAGCTGATTGTAATCAATGCTACCTTAAATGAGGCTGAAGAAATGATGAATCTAATGTTCAATAAATTTAACTCTAATTTTACCACTTTCTCCCCTCCACCTCTCCCTCAAGATATACCAAGATATCCAGCTAGCATACAAGATAAAGTCTTAAAAGTGCTATCAAAAGCTAAATATACTGCACTGATATATCCTGACAATATCCCTTGTAAGCATCTTAAATAGTTTGAAGACTGATTTAAACACACCCCTAACAACACTGTTCAGTCTCAACCACCATGTATGCTTTGTGCTTTGTATCAAGTGAATTGATAACAACTACAGTCAGTTCACTGCATACAGGAGGACCTTCCACAGACCTAGACAATTATAGATCTGAAGTCTGACCAGCTTCATATGCAAAGCCATGAAAAGACTTATCATGGAATTAGTTGATCAGTACATAGGGAACTTCCAAACACTGGACCCATCTCAGTTTGGATTTGTCAAGGCCAAATCATACTTACTCAGTCTGGTGCATTTTTTTAAAAATGTCACCAAAGCAATGGTTAAAGGCAAAATGGTAAACACCACATATCTCAACCTGGCCAAAGCTTTTGAAACAATTCCTCACTCAGGCATAGTAGAAAAGCTAAATCCATCCATCCACACACTAGGACGAAATCTCGCTGTCACCTGCTGTATTGCCAACTAGCTCACAGATAAGATGCAGCTAATCACAATACTGGAAGTTACCTCCACAGGGGCACCAGTCACCAGTGGAGTCCCCCAGTGTTCTATGCTGGAACCCCTTCTGTTTGGCATTTACTCTTCTGAAGTAAAATCTACTAGTAAAGGGCTCTAGCTGATTAATTTAGCAAATGACTGCAAGCTAGGAGCAGCCACTGAATCCCTAAATAACTTAGCCATCCTGCAGGAAGGTTTGTCTCAAATAAATAACTGGTGGCAAAATCATGGACTAAAATAAATGCCAAAAATGCATTATTGTATCCTTTGGGATGTGATCTACTGCAGGGAACTGCCATATTAACAATACATCCCTAAAAGTTGGCTCACTTTTTTGGGATGTGGGAACTTATGTGGCCAGTGACTTTAAGTTTTGACCAACATGTGTTGACTGTTGTAAGAAAGTCCTTCTGTATTACACAGCTTATAAACAAAATGCTTGTGTCTGGATCAAGGGATGTCTTTGTTCCCACTACTCAGACCTCATTAGGCTAATCATTAAATATAATGCCCCCTTTGGTATTTATCTGTCCAGACACATGGAATAATTGGAGCACCCACAGAGATATCTTACTAAAAGGTTACAAGGTCTAAACCACATGTCCTGCATGGACTGACTCAAAGCCCTGTCACTATACTTGGCATCCTACATTCTGCTAAGAGGTGACATGTGTCTGGAATACAAGCCATCTTCAGACCTATTACTGATAGATTTACTGCACATCAGAAAGTCAAATTGCATAAGAAATACTTGGTCTAGGGATCTAAACCACTTCTGCTACATCAACGGAAGAGTTTGGAAGGACAAGTTGGGATACTGCTGTTGTGGAACAGACATCCCATAAACATAAAACAAAGTTCATTCCTATCCATATTCAACTACAACTTAGATCTATGGATGGGAAACAGAAAATTTACCCCAGGACTGCCATCTGTACCACTAACAAACAGAGGCAGCTCTTAAATGCTTTATCCTGTACATGTGGTCCACTCAATTATTTATGCTATGATTCCAGTTATTCTCATTAGAGGTAATATATAATTATCAACCATGCACTGGGCAAGGCCAGTCTATAACCAAATGGGTAGGTTATTTTGAGCACAAAAAGGGAAATTGCCTAGGCTTAAAATGACCCACCAGGGCAGCTAGCCTATGATCCTATGAACATAATTTTGACCTGCAGATGGGATAGATGGGGATATTGTTAAATACTCCAACGGCTGGGAAACAGCAAAAAATACACATCAACTTTCTTTCTGTTTTGGGGTTGTTTTCATACAGTTATCTAAAGCACTGTAAACCTACTTCATTATGACAATCCATTACTTTATTTATCTACTATTGCCAAAATTAAGTAGTCTAGAGTACGTATTTGTTCACATTTCTGCAAATATTATGTGTCCTTGCAGAAAAGTACTGTGTCCTTAAGCAATAGCCACTGCATCTGTTAATTTTGGAACTTACATTACAAAACACGATTGAGTAATTAAGGCTGAAAATAACTTGCTGCAGTCTGTTTGTCATTTCTTTCACTGAGCTGTTCCAGTAACTATGCAATATCACCAGGGACATGATTTGTGTGTGAACATTTTTTATAAAGCTTTATAGCCAAACCAGAAATGCATTTTCACACACAATGCATCTCAACATAGAATTTCTTTTTGATAGTTTCTTAGAGCATTGATGTTGCTGTGGCAGTACTGTTACCTGAAGAAATAGGGCATTAAATACTTGGAATACGTCCTATTTATGAGCTTCACATCACCTGAAATGCAGATAATAGTAGAACCATTTTGTTTTATTCACAGCACTTTTGTCTGTTTTTCATTTCTTTGTAATGTCATGAATCTGATTTTTCACATCTGGAGTGAGCAAAAAAATGACCTTTGTTCTCTCACTCACATTATTGAAGTGAAAAAATAAAAAGGCAGATTGTAGTGGGAGACAGACAACTGAAAGTCTGCAGAATGCAAACATTACAGAAAACATATTGCATGAGTAGTAATAGGTTCATATGTTGCTACTAGGCTATCTGCCCTAGGCCCTGTACAAGCCTAGCCATAACAATTACCTATCTATTTCTTCCCACAATATTTACTTACCTGAACCCCTGTCTAGCAGGGCAAATGACGTGATCCCTGGGGTAAATTTCCTATCTCCCATCCAGTCATCAATGTTTCTTTTAAAGAGGTCCAAGGAGGCGCTCTGCTTGACATGTATGGGCAGTCTATACCAAAGTATGGGGAGTCTCTGGGTCAGGAACCTATTCCTCCAGCATGTTTTGTTCATTGTGATGATAAGGTTTAGGTCCCTGGAGTGTGTGGCTCTGATAGATTGAGATTTCTTTAAGTGTAGCATGTGCAACAGCTCTGGGTTTGACATGGCCTTGTATGTTAAGCAGAGATCACCTCTGAGTAGACGATATGTGACCAGAGTATAGCTAGAGTTTTTTTAGTCGGTCAGCATAAGCCATCTGCTTTAGGCCTGTGATTCTTGTAGTGAGGTGTTTCTGTGGCCTTTTCAGTTGTTGCAGATGTCTTGTGAAGTACATACCAAATGGGGCATTGTATTCTATGATGGGTCTAATGAGGAATGAGTACAGTGGGACAATGACCTTCTTTTGTTTGGATGAAAAGCCCTTTCTGATGAGGTGTGCCACATAGAAGGATTTCCTGACTGTTGTGGCGATGTGGTTATCGAAGGTGAGACCACTGTCCACCTGTGTTCCTAAGTCTCTTATCACACTTTCGATGTTCAGTGCACTGCCATCTATGTGGTAATTCATGGGTATGTGTTTTTTCCCAAAGAGGATAACTAAACATTTCTAGACATTAAGCTTGAGCCCATGGCTCTGGCAACAAGCATCTGTTTCTGTAAGTCCCTTTTGTAGAATATCCACATCATTTGGGGATTCAATAATGGCTCCCAGTTTGCAGTCATCTGCGAACATTGTGCACAAGAAAAAGAAATAAAACGATCGCAAGATGTATGGCTCCACAATCATATAGTTTATTGTATACGAAATAGGTAAGCTCTTTCACCACCTTCCCAGTGGCTTCCTCAGACATTAATAACATAAACATAACTTTTCTTTCATTTAAATACAAAAAAAAAAAACACTCACGACAAATCAGTTCCACATGCTGTTGTTCATAGCATCAGCCTTCACTTCCATTATAATTATGCACATGCTCCCTGTTGCTACATGCATTACTTAACCAACAAACTTCTTTAAAAACACAGCATCTAATAGCACTTCAAAATAAACTTTTATGCTGCATATATGCGAGACTCTTGTCCAAATTCCAACTATTATTAAAAACTATGCATACTCATATATTACGACCCCTCACTTATACATATGTGAAGATATAAAAATGAAACACATTTCTTAATGTAATATACACTACTGTAATCCCTATAAAAACAATTAAGAAGCAAATCACAGCATAAATATATATGCAACTTACTTGTAAATTATTATTCAGCTTCTTATATCTATTAAAATGACTTGAAATATTCTATATTAATGGATTGAAAACTCACTTCCATTATAATTGTGCACATGCTTCCTGTTGCTACATACATCGCTCAACCAGCAAACTTTTTTTAAAAACACATCAAATAGCATTTCAGAATAAACATCTATATATTGCATATATGCGAGACCCTTATTCAAATTCTCGCTATTATTAAAAGCTGTACATACTTATATGTTGCGATCCCTCACTTATGCATATAAAAAGAAATAAAGATGAGACACACTCCTTAGTGCAATGCATACTGCTCTAGTCTCTATAAAATGGTCTAAGAAGCGAATCACAGCTTAAACATATATATATCTATGTATATATATATATATATATATATATATATATATATATATATATATATATATCTACTGTTTACTTGTGAATTACTATTAGTATACTATTAGAGCCGTATGTCTTGCGACCATTTTATTTCTTTTTCTTGCACACAATATTGATAGTTAGCAGCCGCATGTTTATCTGCTCACTATTTCTTTGTGTTTTACTCATCTGTGAACTTTGTTAGCCAGAGTCCCTTGGTGCTGGCCTGTATTTCAGAGAAGTAGATGCCAAACAAGAGTGATCCCAGGACTGAACCCTGAGGTACTCCACTTGTCACTTGTCTGGAGCTGGATTTGGAGTTGGCTACTTTTACAGTGTGGGTTCTGTCAGTAAGCCAGTTGGCAACCAATTGAGTGACATAGGGATTTATGACCAGCTTAGTAAATTTATCTATAATTCCAGAGTGGGGGATGGTGTTGAAGGATTTGGCGAGGTCCAGATAGGCTGTGTGGACCACCTTACCCTCATCCACGGCTCTGGAGACTGCTTCAAAGAAGCCAATCAGGTTCAGGTGATACAATCGGCCCTTCACGAACCCAAACTGGGTGGGGTTCAGTGTTTGAAAGTTGCCAATGTCTTTGTTTATAAGTTCCATGATAATATGTTCCATGGCCTTGCAGATCAGGCTCGTCAGACTGAGAGGATGGTAGTTTCCAGGATCCAAGGTGGATTCCCTCTTGTGGAGTGGGATAACTGTAGCTGTGTACCACTCAGTGGGCAGAAAGCCAGAGGTGAGGCTATGATTAAATATGACACTTAGGTGAGGTGCTGCTTCATTTTGTAGTTCATGTAGTGCACAGCCCGGGATGTCATCTGGTCCCATGGATGCTGTATTCTTAGCTTTGGAGAGTTCAGTTTTTACCTCTGTGGCCGTGATTACCAGAATTCGGAAATCTTTCGGTATTGAGATGGGCCCTTTAGGGGGTGAGAGGGGGGTAAAGTTGGCACTGAATCAATCTGCTAGGATATTGGCAGTGTCCTTGGGATCAGTATATTTAATTCCAGTAGTTCAGAGCAGATATGAGCATTGCCATTTAGATTCTTGACAGCTATAGAATGCCTTGTGGTTGTCTTTGGAATATTTTTCAATTTTATTTTTGTAACTAGCTTTGGAGAATGTTATGAGGGATCTCAGTTTCTTACAGAGGCTGGTAAGGGAGTTTTTTGCAAACTGGGATTTTCCTCTTTTCTGCAACAGTTTCTTCCTTCTGTTGTATAGTTTGTTTATGACAGGGGACCACCAGATTGGCTTCCTTTTTTTGGAGGAGAGTGTCTTGGTTCTATTTCCGATGGCACAATTCATGCATGAGTGGATGTGCTCGCACAGTCCTTACTGGGGGGTGGGGGTGGGATGTGGATGTCAAAGGTGATTAGCTTATGGTCAGACCTAACCAATGATGGGGTGACCACTGGTGTGGAGCATCGATTTCCCATGTTGGTAATGACCAGGTCCAGAATATTGGAGCCCCTGGTTGGACTATGGATTAGTTGATCCAGGGCATTGTAATTTATGAATTCCAAGAACTGTTGGGCAAAGCTGTTGGTACACGAGTAGTTTTCCCAATTAATGGCAGGGTAGTTGAACTCACCTAGTATTAGGGTGTTTGGTTGTATCTTAATATTTTCCAGTATGCTTAGAAAGGTGTAGTGAGAATCTTGGAGCATGGTGGGAGATCTGTACCAAGCTACAATTTGAATTTCAGTCTTACCTAGTGTTAATTGCACCTGGAGAATTTCAGATATATTGTGTTGGGCAATTAGCCTAGAGGTGTGAATATCCTTGGTGAATATGGACACTCCTCCACCTTTAGTGTTCTGGTCCTAGTTTGCTGGCCAAAAAGTGTGGTATGAGTTGTAGCCTGGTATTGCAGGGGTGCTTTCTGGAGCATTGAACCAAGTCTCAGTTACTGCACAGATATCGATGTTCTCCATTTTTAGGAGTGCCTCAAGAGAGTGCATTTTGAGGTTTAGACTTCTAGCATTGAGTAGCATTACATTCATATTTTGCATGCCAGTACCTGTTACGGTGGTCGTTTTGTCCTTTGAGCCTTGCCTTAAAAAGGCACTATAGGGGTGGCAAGAGCCTTAGCAGGTAACCTGAATCCCAGGACCAACAGGTGCAGACCATCTCTAGCAAAGCATTGTGGTTTGTTGATCATGTCATCCCAGGCAGACAGATACTGGATCCCCTTTGAATGACACCAGAAGCTTAGCCAATTGTTGAAGTCAATCATTTTGTCCTTATATTCTGGTGTCATTCTGGGTGAAGGCAGGATATTACTCAGGACTAGGGTCATACTTGGCTGGGTCACATGATTCAATAGCTCTTCCATGCCTCTTTTCATGTAGTCCAGGGAGGTACGTCTCAAGTCATTCACTCCAACATGGACAATGACAGAGTCATATTTGTACCTGCTGTGGCATGACTTGAATGCATGCATTATGTGGCAGATTCTGGTACCCAACAGGCAGCTGACTGTAGTTTTCTCTTTGTTCAGCCTGGTGAGTAGGACATCAGTGTGCCTGACTATAGAGGCAACTATAACTAAAGTGTTGGATACATTGTCTTGCCTTAGGGGCTGTTGTTGGGTGGCATACTGGTGTTGTGAGATATGTGATACTTTGGCTGTGATTGATGTTTGTTTTCATCTCAACATCGGAGGTCCTTGTTGCTTGGGCAGGTTAATGTTAAGGGCCTCCGCATATGTGTGTTTAGTGTTGCTATGTGTGGGGGCTGGTGGTGAGGGTTTTGAAGGGCTATGGGTTGCTTGAGGTGTAGTGCCTGTGTTAACCTTCTCCTTTTGGTTGTCTAGCACAATCTTGGCTGGAGAGAGCTTTTCTTTCAGTTTAGCTATATAACTGCTTTTCTCACAGGTTGTAGTGTTGGGTGGTAGGAGGAGAGGGTTGTTGAGTACATGTAGCAATTGCTGCAGTGCAACAGTATGCCCAGATTCGCCAAGTAGGCAAGAGATATCACTGGAAGCTGAGCCTTGGACATGCTTGGTTAGGTGCTTTTTTTCCCCCTTACCTTGGCAAGGTACTTTACAATTATAGGCTGTTTAGTGCCTACGATTAATTTCTCCTTATTTACAGGGAGAGTTGAGTGCTTGTATCAGTTTAAGGCTTCCTAGTGCTTTCCAGCAGGTTTTAGAGCAAGTGCTAGTCACAGGGACTCCAACCAGAAAGAGTCAGGAATCAATGCACTCTGCTTCTACTCACACCAGGATCAGAATATAAGCACAGATTCCAAGCTGTCACCTATAAAGCAGTTATTAAGCTTTCTGGTGATCAGCAGTCTCCAGGAAATAATGTAACTGCACTCCTTCTTTCACCAGGAGAAAACAGAAGCACTAATCCCAAGATGACTACTGGGAGGCAGAATGTGCGCTCTCCAATAACCGGTGGTCTTGCAATAGATGCTTAAAGGTAAGATGAAAAAAATGCCCCGGGATTCATGAAGCTTGCACCAGGTGCAGGCATAGCGTAGGCGGTATAACACCAAATATGGCCGTCGAGCGATTCAGGTATGATCCAATTCCATGTGCACTACCGGCGTACGCCAGAACTGCACAGCCCCCAGTGTAGGTATGCTAATCACCCCATGTGCAGTGTCGCACCATGCAAATCAAGGCATATAGCGATTCATGAAGTGGTGCAGGCGTAGCGTAAGCCCACGGAAATGTAAACCAAAAAACACGGTTTACATTTTCCCAAACAGAACATCGGAGCTATGGAAGAGTGCCAGACCCAGGTATCACAATGTTAACATATGCCAATGGCGAAATACACAGCCAATGGCATAAGAAAAGATGCACAACACGTAAATAACAACATTTAATGTCATGTCCACAGTAACCCACAGCACAACCACAGGGCATGTGTGTGGAAGCTGTAACATTAAGAAATAATATAAAAATGTCATAAAATCGCAACGTAATAGAAATCAGGTTTACAGCATAATACACAATGGTAGGCATGGAACACCACAACCAAGGTGCAAGGGTTGCTAAGGGCTGCGATAGTGTTCGGCGTGGTAACTATGAATTAGTAGTCAATGCCATGCAAATGAGGCAGATAATACTGAATCGCAAATGTCCCGCCGGATGAAGGTTGTACCATACGGCGCAGCGGTATAACACCGAGAAGTGGCTCAGAAGAGATACATGACATCAGCAGAGGGGTGTGCCACCATAGCAGTAAGCACATTGGAGCATTGCAAATCTGGCCTGTCCATTGCTAAGCAAAGCTGCAGGACAGGGGTGGGGAGGAATCGTTTAGCTGAGAGCACACATGGTGCCCAAAAGCGCATGTGTACGAGGATGAAAACGTGCCCGAAACCCAGTAATCAGACGCATGCGCCGCACACAATAGCAGAAACAGGAAGGTCAGGGGAAGAAAAGAAGGAAATGCGGAAGTAGGGTAATTGGAGTACTAATGAGCAATCAACACCAATCAACCCACGAAGGCCAATCGACGGCAGCTGACAAGTCTGCTTGCAGAAACCTGCAAAACAGGATAGGGGAGGCATTGGAATTCAAAGAAAGGAGGGGAGGTATTGGATTGCAAAGATAGGAGACCTGACACAGCAGAGCAAAGCAAACTGACAGCAAACCGGCAGTAGCACACATAATGCAAGATACGCCAGGTCCAGGAAAGTACAAATGAAAGTAGGCTGCAGGATGCACGCCAGAAAATGGTAGGTGCAACGTGCAGAAATGTAAAGGGAAGGTTAAGAGGTATTTCACAGCAGGCAAATGTAATTCAACACCAAAGGCACCACAATAGTAGTTCCGGCAGTAAAACACATAAGATAACCTGTAGCTACGATCGTACATACACACCCTATGACATCATCGGTGTTCACAGCACAATAGTATCAAGTGTGAAAGCACCCAACACACACCTGTGTATTTTCAAACACCGCACCATAGATGTAAACACACGGGGAACTTTTAAAATGTACATGTTGGAAGCTGCCATAGCTGTGATTCATCAGCATAGGTTCATAGGTTCATAGGTTCATACTAGGCTATCTGCCCAAGGGCATTTATAAGCCTAGCCCATAGTTATGTGGCTTTCGCCACCCCTTTAGTTTGAATAAAAACTATGCCTATCATTTTGCTGTGCCTCTGTCAAGCAGTGACACTGAAGTAATCCCTGGGGTATATCTGCAATCTCCCTTCCATTGGTCAAGATTCCTCTTGAACAAGGCCAGAGAGGTGCTCTGCCTCACATGTACCGGGATTTTGTTCCACAGCATAGGGAGTCTCTGGGTGATGAATCTGTCCCTCCAGCACGTTCTATTTATAACCGTGTCAAGGTTTAAGTCTCCGCCTTGTGGTTCTGAGGGATCTAGATTTTTTGAGGTGAAGCATATTCATCAAATCTGGGTTTGACATGGCCTTATATGTCAGGCACAGGTCACCTCTGAGCAAGCGGTATGAGACTGAATAGAGCTGGAGTTCTTTCAGTCGGGCAGCATAAGACATATTTTTGAGACCCTTTATCCTTTTGGTGAGGAACTTTTGGGGCCTTTCAAGCTGCAGCAGGTGTCTGGTCAGATACATTCGAACGGGCATTGTACTCAATCATAGGTCTAATGAGTGATGAGTACAGGGGGACGATGACCTGCCTTGATCTAGATGTGAATCCCTTCATGATCAGGTGGGCGATATAGAAGGTTTTCCTAACTACTTTAGCAACATGAGTGTCAAACGAAAGGCTACTGTCAACCTGGGTCCCCAGATCCCTGATGACTTTTTCTGTGCTCAGTGGATTGCCACCTATATGGTAGCTAGGGGTAACCTTGTTTTTCCCGAAGGGTATGACTATGCATTTTTGGCGTTTAACTTCAGGCCATGGCCCTGGCACCAGTTATCCGCTTCTGTGAGGCCCTTCTGGAGGATATCTGTGTCAGATGTGTTTTCGACTATGGCGCCCAGTTTGCAGTCATCTGCAAACTTTGTCAGCCATAACCCTCCTGTGTTTGCTTGTACTTCAGAAAAGTAGATGCCGAACAAGAGTGGACCCAGGACTGAGCCCTGTGGGACACCACTTGTGACAGGCTTTGAGTCTGACATGGCTCCAGCAACTCTGACCCTGTGGTTTCTGTCACTTAGCCAGTTTGCAACCCATCTTGTGATGTATGGGTTTACATTCAAGCTGATGAGTTTTTCGATGATACCTGAGTGGGGTATTGTGTCGAAGCATGTGTTAGAGACTGACGGTGTTGTGGAGGATGATGCCGACAACCACCGCAGGCCTCGGAGGAGAAGGAGAGTGTTCAGACCAAGGGTAACCTACCAGGGGCTACATGACCTGGAGATAGTAGAGCATTACATGATGGACAGGGACATCTTACAGCAAATAGTGGAGCTGTGCCGGCCATGCCTGAGAACCAGAAACAACAGAGGGGAACCCATCCCAGTGGACACGAAGGTATGTGTAAGCCTGCGAATACTTGCCACAGGTACCTTTCAAAGGCCAACTGGAGATATAATGGGTATCTCACAGGCATCAGCATCCAGGGTACTACACCAGTTCCTGGATGCCATGTTACCACATGCCAATGAGCAGATATACTTCCCCAGATCTCAGGAGGAGTTGGCCAGCAATATGCACCACTTCCACCGTGTGGCACAATACCCGGAGGTACTGGGTGCGATAGACAGCACGCACATACAAATCAAGTCACCACCCGGTGAGCAGGGTAGGCGCTACATAAACCGCAAGGGATTCCACTCCATAAACTGCCAGGTTGTGTGCAATGCCCAGGGCATTATTGTGGATGTGTGTGCTGGCAGCCCTGGAAGCTACCATGACTCCCATATCTGGCATGCCTCACAGCTGCATCAGGTATTTGTCAGGGGGACACCCCACATGGCCATCTTGTGGGGGATGCTGGCTATGCACTGGAGCCGTGGATGATGACTCCCATCAGAAATGCACACACAGCCATGCAAGAACGCCATAATGAGGCA
This sequence comes from Protopterus annectens, assembly GCF_019279795.1. NCBI lineage: Eukaryota > Metazoa > Chordata > Ceratodontiformes > Protopteridae > Protopterus > Protopterus annectens. The sequence continues at coordinate 1,643,904,475 of NC_056743.1, read as the reverse complement.
CACGCACAAACCAGAATCATCATAGAGCGTGTGTTCGGGATGCTGAAATCACGGTTCCAGTGCTTGGATACATCTGGTGGAGCCTTGCAGTACTCTCCAGGCACGTGTGCCCACATCGTCATAGTATGTGCCATGCTACATAATATGATCCTGCAGAAGCAGCTGCAGTGGGGACAAAATGGTGAAGGCCCTCATAGCCCACCGCAATTGTCAAGGCCATTACAGGCACAGAGGGATTCAGACCATGAACACACTGTGCCAGCCCCAGTAGGCAGAAGGAGGCGTGCCCAATATGCCTATGCCTTGGCAAAGAGGGAACGTATAGCACATACTCTGACAGTGTAGGCCCCTATGGACTTACACCTCTCTCCACCTGCACACACAGTAAAATGGATGGCACACAAACATGACCACCTGTAAATTGTAATGTATAGGTGGCCCAATGTGTGACTCCTACATAGGCAGCCCTCAAACATTGTAAACACAACAGCCAGTGGAACACGGAATGCCAACACCTGAACAGTACATGAGCCTTACAGCATATGGTGGTGCTGTGTGCCTGTCACGTTCCCCGCCAGATGTATATATATATATATATATATATATATATATATATAGATATATATATATATATATATATATATAGATATATATAGATATATATCTATATATATATATATATATATATATATATATATATATATATATATATATATATAGATATAGATATATATGTACACATATGCATATATATACTACAGATAGAAATGGCAATAGAGGGATATATGGTGATATAGATGGATTCAGCGATATCTGCAAATATAATAGATAGTTCAACGACATTCATAACACCTTGGAGATACAAATAAATAGGATACCGCCAACCATGGAATGTGTAACATACCGACATGCGTAACCATGAGGGTGAAAGACCGATAGAACACAGTACCGGAACAGTACATCCGTGAGTAATAGTATGATGATATGAAGGGACAGTTAGTCACCGCTGCTGGTGTCACGGTCCACGTAGGTACTGTGTTCAACTGTGTCTGTGAGTGCCGTAGTCTGTGTAAGTGTGTGTTGAGGGTGCCATGTGCATCTCTATGTGACTGTAATGTGTGTGTGTGTCCGCAACAGGTGTTTGTTAGTGCCAAGTCAGAGGCAGATCAGTACAGTAGGTGTGGGTATAGCTAGCCGTAGGCATACGGTTACTACCTGTCCCACAGTAGGAGGGACAGCCCCACCCTGGGCAGGTGTGTCCTGACATAAAACAGTACAAAGGGCAAATGTCCGAGATGGTAGGACATAAATATGTCCCATATATAATGTAACAGTCGTATTTAATAGTTATGCCTGTATGTAAGAAACTTAAATGTTGCACGCAATATGATTAGTAGCCAAAGTCACACAACAATAGGTATGTAGTGAGGATAAAAGTATGTGCAAACCTGTGTACTGACCGTGGCTACGTGTTGGCCTGTAAACATCGCTTTGTGTCCCGCAAGTGTCCAGCAATGACCATATGAAAAGGTGGCAACCCATGGCAAACAGGCTCTTTTAACAACACAACCACAATGACTGCAAATATCTGGGACAGAAATACAAGGGATAGCTGTCACTTACACATATCCCCTGATATATCGCTGCAATTACGGAGGTATACAAGTAGCAAGCTCACCTGCAGACGATATAGAAACCAATTAACAACGGCCCAACGTACAATCCCGTAACATAAGTCTACTAACTGTTAGCTCTCTAATTAGGGATGGAGCCCACACATATATATACGGATTATGTAGAAATGCAATGCCCACAAACCTGTATATGTTACGTACAACCACCGACATCCCCCATACTAGAAACTAAAGCAATACAGACTGTAATAGCAGCACAAACATCCAGTCAGACAATTACATCTGCAGAACCCTCAACATACCGTGTATGAGACACAATTAAAGGCGTCATGCAAAATTGCAGGCGTTGTATAATGGAACAAACAGCCATGTTACAGGTTTTAATTGCAATACTCCATTATCAGACGTTGGGATGACAGGTACACCCACATGTTGAACCAAATACTCTACCTGTTACACACAATCCACCTGGGACATGAATCCAAACTATACTTGTCTCCATGCATAGCAGTTGCAGTTACACATAACAAAACACAATACAGACAGTCTCCCCGAAGGTAGGGCAAATAGGCAACGCCCAAGTGGAGAATCCAATTATACCCCACTGTCGCCGCATAATTGGCGAATGGAGTAGCTGCACAGCTGATATGCAAGTAATTAGTCACTCAGGAACACCAACTGGTGGGATGAATCCACATGTTTCAGGTATCGACGTATATAAGGATGACTTGCCAGACATTCAAACCGTATACTCATACCGAATAACAGTTGAAACACTGTGAGAGAGATAGAAACGAAACACCATAACGACAACAAGGTATGTAGAATGCCCAATATGTAAGGTTATGTATAGCATGATCTGTATTAATTAGTTTTACTGTATGTATAGCCTGGTTTGCATTAATTAAACGTGTCCGCAATGCATAAAGTGGGGAAAGGTATTTATGTAGTGACATCTTGCTGAGCATACTAACGCTTGTAGAAACTGTGCGTCCAGCAGTGGGACACAAGGTACACAGCACAGACACCACAAGGGATGCTACATGAGGGCGTTAAACAGAACAATGCCATACAACCTGCCGTCAGTGGTAGGGTATGTCCAACAAGGACGTGCCATAGCAGGGGATAGTATATGTTGATATACTGTCACAGCACGCATGTGTATGGGCATATAACATTAATGACATATGTAAGGTGGTCCCGCTGTGCAAGTATGCTTTGCATTATGGGATACTATGTGAAATATGTGTAATGTATAGTATTGTAGGTAGATATGACAGATATTCTACACAGCATAACAGGCATATCATGCATACCACGGGTATCGTCTATTGGTATGTGCAATAACAGGATACATATGGCCTGTAGGTATGGGACATAGTAATAGCATGATAGCTAATCTAAATGGAAGGGCTACCAAGTAACCATGCACAAAGGACATGCAATAGCTTCACAGGTGCATAGTGGGGTACTATGCAGTCTGGCAAGTCCATGTGTAAGCACAACTACAGTGTTCACACTAGTGGCACCTCTCTAGGGTAGTGTCCTGTGAACAGCAGAGCCAGGTGTCACCTGCACCTCTGCACAGTACAGCCACTGCAGTGATCCCAGGCCTACATGTGTCTCCCAACTACCAAGGGAGGTATCACATGAACAGTCCTACTGAGTGTCCCTGCGTGACGTACATAGGACTTATGTTCCACAGCATGGTGAGTGTCCGGTTTGGGAATGTAACCCAGAAGCACATCCCACTCATTGTGGCATGTGTGCACATATCCATGAGCATGTTGCTCACAGTGGCCTCTGCTTATGTCGCTTATGAGGAGTATATCCAGCAATAATGTTGTGGACATGGGCCCTGTCTGATCAGCAGAGGTCACCCCTGAGTATGTAGTATGCAAATGTGTACAGATGTGGTGTCCGTAGTGCAGCCGCATATTTAAACTGTTGTAGCTCAGTAAACGTCATGGAGTGTTAATGTTGGGGCATGTAAAGCTGTAGCTGTTGTGTAAGGTACACCCTAAATGGGGTGGTGTACCCTTGAATGTGTGTAGATGTCTTGAGTTCAGAGGTACAATGGGTGCCTATGTACCAGCTACACACCCAGTACAGATAGGTGTGGCCATGTAGAAGGATATCCACACCACAGTGGCAATACGGTAACCACAGGAGTGAGTGCGACATATGTGTGTACTGCAAACATGTACAATGTGATATGTATGTAGGGACTACCATCCATGTGATAGTCAGTGGGTGAATGGTGTAATGCAAAGGTGATGTGCATGCACCTTGTGTCATGCAGCTTGATGCCATGATAGTCATATTATGTATCTGTCACAGCGACACCCGTATGGTTGGAGTCAGTATCAGCTGGTGGAGCAATCATGGCGCTTGGTATGTAGGGGTTTGAAAGCTAGGCAGGGAAAGTTCCCTGTGCTAGCCTGTTCCGCAGGGAAGCATATACTGAACATGAGGGGCCCTATGACTGAGGACCGTGGTATGCCAAATGTACCTGACATGTAGTAGGTACTATGGTATGCTGGCCTCACTGTGTGTCCTGTCCATGAGCCACATAGCATAACATCCTGAGACACAGGGTACGATGTGCAGGTGGATGTGTATGTTGTCAATACCAGAATGGGGAATGGTTCTGAAAGGCAATGAGAGGACAATGTAGGATGTGCGGACTCCCGTACCATCAGCAACTGCCGTGGTAACTGTATGAAAGGAGTCCACCATGTGTAGGGGCCATGCTCTGGCCTTAGCAAGCCCAACCCGGGTGGCAGCAAAGGACGGGAGCCCAACAATGTCTCTGTGAATGACGTCCTTGATGATGTGCCCCATAGACATGCAGAACAGTCCAGTCAGGTGTGTAAGACTATAGTCCCACTCGTGCAATGCGGTGCCACCTGTGTGTAGTGTGATAAATGCTGCTGTGTGCCATTCAGGGGCTACAATGTCTGAAACAAGGCTATTACTGAATATGGTGGCCTAGTGGGGAGACATGTAATTCAGAGGTTGGTGGACATCACAGCCTGGGACGTTGGAAGGTGACATGGGGCCAGTGTCCCAGGACATATAGAGTGTAGGTCAGTACTGTGTAGGTGTGACCACAGGGACACCACAATGTTCATGTATGGATTGCGGCCCTGTAGTGAGTGAGAGGGTGTAATGTCAGCATTGAATTCATCCTCCAGCATGTTGCCAACAAGACCTGGGTCTGCAATGTTCCTGAGTGACTGTTGTATGTGACATACCACCATAATGCCTGGTGGTACACCCCGGAATGTGTGGCAGTCATGTTTATGTAGCTAGTCTTGGAGTATGTGATGAGGGATCCTGTGGCCCCACCATGGCTGACCAGTGAGCCACCCCACACATGGGAATGTACACCACTGTGCAACAGCCTACACCTGTTGTTGTACATCATATGTCCATGGAACATGACCACCAGAGTGGCGTCTGTTATCTGGTGTGTACCATCATGGCTCTGTGTGGAATAGCATGATCCATGCAGTTGTGTACATGCTAATGACGTGCACTGGGGTATGTGTCAGCATTTGTATGTGCATTGTCCATCTGCACGGGTGCCATGATGTTAACAACCGCTGTCAGCAGACGTCTGTATTAGGTGTTGTTGTACACATGTACTGTGTATGCTGTGATGGGTGTGTTGCCGGGATGTGTCTAACAAGGTCAATTAGCATATGTTCGGAATACACCAATGAGGGGATAACCCCAGGTGTGTAACACCAGTCACATGGTGGTAGTGCTCATGCCAAGAGTAATGTAGGTCTTGGAGGTGGTGTGTATGGGTTGATCCAGCAGAGCGGAGGGTATGACTCATGGATGTGTCGGTACATGAGTGGCTATCCCAGTGAAGTGTGGGGTAGTGTCAGTCACACATCAGTAGTAGCTGTCTGAGGCTCACTGTCCACTATACCAACATAGAAGGAATGTTACCCGTGGGGTATGATGTTGACTCTGTCGCTTGTTACAATGTGTATAGCAGTCCCAGACACAGTTAGTTGCACGTGGAGCACCTCTGATGCATTGTGCTAAGTAACTTGCCAGGATGTGTGCAAAACATAGTGGGATATGGGAACCTCTCAGCTGTGGGTGTGCCAGTCCAGGTATTTGCCTGAAAGGTATGGTCTGTCTATAACCTGTCATTGCAGGCATGCTCTCCAGAGTCTAGAGGCAGGTCCCAGTCACTGCAGAGATGTGTGAGTGGTGCATTATAAGGTGTGCCTTGCCTGCGTGCGTCACAGAGGAAGATGCAAGCATTGTGTCACATGACCCCATGTCGTGCCCGCCAGTTACCACCCTGCCGGTGACAGTTATTGGAAACTGTGCAAGACAGGCAGTATAGAAGCAGCAAGAGCCTTACATGTGAGCTGTACTCCCAGGGCTGACAGGTGCAAGTCATCTGTGCCACAGCATTGTGTTTGACCAGGACAGTCATAGCGGAAAGATACCACATGCCTGTGGAATGACAATAGGAGCATAGGCAACTGTTGAAGTGACACAGTCGGTCATTGTACAGTGGTATAGTGTCCGGACGAATGCAAAATGCTCCCCAGGGCTTGGCCCACACCCTCAGGGCTATAAGACTGGTGAGCTATTGCATGTCCCTGCACACGTAGTCTGTGAAGTGGCATCACAGGGCAGTCACACTAACATGGAGAATGACAGTCATATCATACCTGGTGAGGTGTGGCATGGGTGCATAGGTTATGTTGCAGAAGCAGTTACCCGACAGCAAGATGTAAGCGACTAACGCCTTGTGTAGCCTGCTGTGTGGAACTGCAGTGTGACTCCCTACAGAGTCAGCTATGACTGGTGTGTTGTGAATGTTATAACTCACTATTGGCTGTATGTGATGGGCACACATGAGTCTGTGGGCTATAAGCTGGTGATGTTGTCTTCCATGATGGGAAGTTGTCCTCGTAGGTGTGGCCAGTGGTGTAGATCATGTGAGACTATGTGATGGGTGGGGTGTGTTGCGAATGTTACACATCCCCAAATGACTGTCAGGTGCAGTCAGGGTTGGTGACAGCATTACCCCCAGCCATAGCTGTCAACCTCCTGTCCCCAAACTGAGGAACATTAGCCCTCATACTGTGTGACAAATGGGCAAAATGTGGAACACTTACAACTGGCTTACTAACAACGTCAACTAGGAAGGGCATATGATGGCTAAAATAGGCTGGTCTTACGTATTAAAAAGATATTCCAATGAATTAATATGATTCCCATCTATTTAGCCATGGCTAGCAGGTAAACTATTTACAACAATGAATGTGTGACAGACCCTTCCAATGTGGAACCTTGAGGAACATGCACCTTTTAGAACCCCAAATGAGGTACATTCCTCGTAATGAGGTACACCTGAGAGCTATGCCCCCAGCATGGCTGCAGAAGTGCATCCCCCACAGGCTGTAGTGCCGTATGTTGGGAGGTGACCATTGAATGTGTACATGAGACAATTGCTCTATTGCCACATGTATGACATATCCCTCATATAGACAGGCAGTAGCACTGGTACGTGACAGTTGGACATGCCTGTATATACAACCATGTCCCACAGGATATGTGCGTTACGTGTGTACAACAGCTGTCGTACCTTAAGCAAGCTGGGAAGTGTAGGACAGCCAGTGTACCTGTGGGAAATGGTGTGGAATGGGCGCCATAGTAATCAGTAGCTCATGACATGCTCACAAGTTCTGAACAAGTGCCTAGCATGACCATACAATACAGATAGGGTGTTGGATAATATCAACCCACAAGTGGTGATGACAGTCATTTAGGGTGGCACTGCACTATAACCCTGCTGAGTATGGTGTGCATGTCCATGAACCATTAGTACTGTAGATGTTAGCAGTACAGATGTACAAGACAGCACGGATATTTGATTACAAATACCTTTGCATGTCACAGGAGTGTTCCACCAGTGGCCTGTTGACAGACTCACAACTACAAAAGGTGCAAGAGTGACATGTGCACAGCACACTAGTACCAGCTACAGTAGAACAGGGTTAATGTGTTGTACCCCACCCTCATTGTAGCCCATACCACACAGACAAATTTTAGGCATCTGTGTATGTAAGGCTGTGAATGGCCATGACCTATCAGTATAGCTGTGTCAGTGTTGTGAACAACATACAGAATGGGCTGTGTGGATGAGGTGTGTGACATATGTGCACAGTCTGATGGATGATACCAGCAGTGTCACCGCTAGGTGAACATCCCTGTACCCATAAACTGCTACCTAGGCTGTGGTCAACATTATGGACACTGTGTAAGGGATGGTGCTGTGCAGTGCACCCCCCGACATGGTGATGTCTCCAGGCCCCTTAGGTAGTCATATGAGGTACCCATGTCATGTCAGGGTGCCATCCATGAGCAGGGAGATCACTGGACAGGCATATACAGCACTGTGATGACCAATATTGGATCACATACCACCTGTAAGGGGTAATGGCTATGCATGGATGTGCCTTCACAATCCACACCTCCACTATGCAGCATGCTGTCTACCTTGCAGAAGGACATTTGCTACACCATTATGATGGACATGTTACATTTCCATATCCTGATCTATATGACATATATCATGGACAGCCGCCGTCCTAATACTAGGATCGCCACAGGCTGGACAGATCCCTGTGCCATATATGTGACATACTCCCGCCATACCATGCAACCCTGTCCATCAAAGCTGCACATGTCATCCCAGTCATACTTGGTGTGATGGCCGCAAGGGTAGATGTACTATCAACTGACTGGATCAGTAATGTGGCACTGATGTACCTTGCGGTGGCAGAATGGCTGTCTGTTACAGCTTGGAAACCGTGCCCGCACATGCTATGGTTGATAACCATCCCTGCGAATGTCGTCTGACTAGCCATTGTCCCATGTCTATCACATGTGCAATACAGGCAATCCGTGGCAGGATGTTGAACAGTTGTACAGTGCTGTGTAGATGTATATGGCAAAAAACATGCATGTACAGGTGTCCATGCGTATGTGTGCATTGTTACTGCTCAAGTCCATTACGGCTGTGTCTGTGTTGATATGTGACATATACACAGCATCCAAGTCAACAGTAGTACCGTGGACACATCGAGGCATGTGCAGATAGGTAAGAACACAAGTGCAGGCAAATAGACATGCCCACAGCAAGGCAGCATTTACATGGAGTATGAACACTATGATGAGGTGACACACATATATGGTGATGATATCCAATGCATAATGGGTGTGACATGTGTGACACAAACACGTCAGTCGTGTCAGTGTCATGATGCTTTGCAAAGATAACTGTGCAGATGTAGTAGATGTCATAGAAATGTATGTGCAGCAGTATCTCTGTACATCTCTGAAACTGTGACCTGTCACCATCATTATGTCTTACAGATAATGCCCTGTACACGCCTCCCAGCATACACCTGCCAGGAGGATGATGTCCTCATCTCACAGCTCCATGACAAATATGACTTGTTGTTCAACCATGTGCCACAGCATGCCCAGCAGCGGGATGACCTGTGGCAGGATCTACGCAGGAGGGTGAACGATGTGGGTGGCCATAACCGCACCAACCAGCAGGTGTGCAGACACTGCACGGACCTGATACGACATGCAAAACAGCGTGCCACTGCAATCACCAGGGAACAAGATGGAACAGGTGGTGGGCCACCAACCCAGCCCACACTCACACACACTGAGGAGCTACTGGCCAGTTTGGGGACACACAGGGAACAGCATCCAGAAACACTACCTGCCATTGTGGAGGTGGGTGTCTCCCAACCAATGAGCCTGGAGTTGCCTGGTAAGTCAGTACTGCACATATGGCTATTATATCCCATTTAGTTGCATGTGTCACTGTACATTATATAAAGTAACAACATATGCAAGGTATGTGGACACACATGCTGCATACTACAGTATGCTACATTGTGTATGCACACATGTGCATACTATATGCTATTACACAGGTGGATGTGTTCATATGCACAGTGCAACCTGTGGCTGTCATACAGTCATGGATAATGTTCATACTGGTGTGTCACCCCTATACAGGTACCTCTGGCGTGCCGCACAGACATGGGTCCGTTGCAGGTGAGACTGTCATCAGTATCAGGCATGTTACAGTGTAGATCTATTTGCCATGTGACCAGTTAACACTTGCACACCTGATGTGTGTTCCAGTCATGATATGCAGGTCGCACCACCCTTCATTCACACACGCCACCCATGTGCAATATATACAAATGTAATGATACACCGGCTTGAAACCACAGTACTTGTCATTGCAACATGTGTGATCAGCTGTGCATACAACGGTGGAGGTGTTCTACAATGGAGGCATATGTAGTATGCATTGGAACAACATGTGTGGTACGCACACAGCACCACACAGTAAGCTGTGATATGGGCAGCCCACAGGTGTCACCATTGTGTCATATGCCCCTGCATTGGGTGCACACATTGTGATGTGTCACCTGACATGTCCCAGATATGTACTGTTCTGTCTACAAAATTGTCACACTATCGCATGACCTATACCCCAAATACCAAACATACAACCCATTGTCTGCATAGCCCTGTGGATTGTGACATATCTGACATCTATGGGTGTATGTCATATGGGTCAACACAGACATGTGGAAAAGATGCCCATCACACACAATTGGCCAGCACATATACACACATGGCCATGGGGGATGGCCAGAGACATGTAGCCACACAGTACTTGGGATGTGTATACACCCTGTTGCACATTGTCCACACATGGTCCAATTATAGCCTTAGTTGACCGATTATACAGTTGATGTGGTACACTGGACAACCGAAAAGCCTGTGCACAGCTACTGGAGGTGTCACTGAAGTCTACCATATACGATCTGTTGAACATCATGACTGTGTTGCAGTTATGGCTATGCAATGTGTACATATTATGCATTCTACAGCAACATAGATGCCTCATGTTGCCATGCAATGGCACAGTGTCTGTACTTCACACTGTATAGCAATGTAGATGGCTCACACTACCCTTCCATGCTCATGCACATTTGCTAAACATGCATTCTATCTGTAGGGCATACACACAACACTGCAATGTGAAGCCCATTATGATGCTGTACATGTGTCAGGACACCATTGTGTCAAACATGTATGCATGTTAATGCACATGTCTGCAGATTACATGTCAAGGTCACGTCAGCCATGTGTACTGTTATCCTGTTCTGGGCCACATGGTGTATCACGGGGATGCATGCATACTACCATGATTGTGTGAACTGCATGGCTACTGATATGACACCTGCTTGCTGTAGTGTCCACCCCAGGGAGGTATGCTTACTAACACTATTAATGTCTGAGCTGCATGCCTTCTGCTGTATCGCAGGCATGCTGCATGCCATTTGAAAAATCACATGCATGGTGTGTCTGTGTGTGTCTGTGTTTGTGTGTGTGTGTCTGTGTTTGTGTGTGTGTGTCTGTGTTTGTGTGTGTGTGTCTGTGTGTGTCTGTGTGTGTCTGTGTGTGTCTGTGTGTTTGTCTGTGTGTGTCTGTGTGTGTGTCTGTGTCTATTGTACTTTACCTTATTTCTTTGCATTCACAGGTGATGTAGGTGCGTTACCCTCCTGCGGTCCATGTGATGTTAGTGTCCCCACAGATACTAGCGGTGATGAACACATGCATGAGGTACAGGCAGGGCTGTCAGGGGCTGAATCTGTGCCAATGGTTACCATCCCAGCTATGTCCCCCTCTTCCCTGCACACAGTTCAGCTGCCAACACATACCGCATCACCAGTGGCCATAGAGAAAGGACAGTCAGCATCTGTTAGCGTGGAACAGGAATGTGTGGTGGCCACAGAAGGTGTGTCTACACACCATGGTGTCAGTGTAATGACTGCAGATGTGCCACACAGGCATGTGGCCGGTGCTGCTTGTAGGAGGACCTCTGGCAGACATGCACCTGCAGGACAGAGCGCAGCAGCTGGTATCACCAGACGCATGTTCCAGACTGTAATGGTGGCACAGGCACGTGCTCAATGGCAGAACAGAGAAGGGCAGAGGCTGCAGAGGGCTGCTATCCATACCCTAAATTACAGCATCCAGTCATTGGCAAATGCTCAACAGCAGATTGCTAATGTTCTGGATAGGCGATTAGGTGAAATGGTCGGAATCCTTGACCGAGGCATGGCAATCTGCGAGCGGGAGATGTCTGTGCTGGAACACCTGATAGGAGTGAGGCATAGGCCACGTGGACGTAGGCCAGCAACACCACCTAGTGTAGGTCGACGTGAGCATGCCACCTCACATGCCCGCTCCCATAGTGCCGGTAGCAGTAGCAGTGCAGCTGTTGCTGCGCTGTCAACACCAGGACACAGCAGGCCACGTGGATGTGGCCCTGGATGGTCTCAGTGGGGACACGGTTACAGCGGACATGTGTCGTCGGACAGTAGCCACTCTGTACCTCCACCTGGTAGTGCCATTGCAACCCCAGGCAGGCACAGGTCACGTGGCTGTGGACGGACACAGTGAGCTGTACAACCTGCTCTGTACAATCTGGGGCTGTCAATTATACCCCATGTAGGCCTCACAAATGGCAGAACTGTGTACACACATACACGCACACAGCAAACACAACTGTAGGGCTCCACAGCATCCACATGCATTCTGCACAGACATGTCCAGTCAACTCACCGGCCCTTACACACACACACATGATGTTATCCATTGGTGCAGCCTATGCCCCTGGCAAACATATCACCCTGTGCATATGATGAAGCCTGTGCCACATCCCTGTCATCCACACCATCAGTTCAGGGTTATGCACAAATATTCTGATGCACAGGGTGAACAGCATAGTGAGAGGTGTATGCAATATTACCTGTGTATGCATAGTGACGGATGTGTATGTTGCAGTGTTTGTGTGTGAATACTGAGAGAAGTGTATGTGACATAGGTTGTGTACTCTCAACATGCACCAGTCATACCATGTAGTGCAGGTGCAGCATGCATTGTGATTTGTTCACGGTATGTGTCTTGGTTACATCTGTAGCACCATGTTGGTTGTGATACCCTGGTTCCCTCCTATGGTGTACTTGCATGTGCCTACAGGTAGCAGTGTTTGCAGTCCCCCATGTGTAACTGTGGATTACTCACAGGCACTTCTGGCAATATTAGCATGCTACATGTACCCTCAACCTGACTGTTGGACACACCAACATGACACAGATGTCTGCACATATACTGCACCTGACACATGTGGTCGGTGCCACAGGCTACACTGGAAAGAGACGTGACATACATAGCAGGACACATTACAGGTATGGTGACATGGTGCAGGGGTTGTACACATTGGCCTGGCCAGTGATGATGTGAGGTGTCACTTGGTAGCTGGAGGCCACACTGTGCAGCAGTAGGACCCTGTAACAGTACGGGAACATGGCCGCATTCACGGGGTGTACACCACTATAACGCACATGCCATAGTGTGCAGGTGGGGACCCTTGCCTGTGTGGTCATCACCCTCACAGTACTATGCACCCACATGACGTGTCACAGAGAAGGGACATGCACAGGTAGCCAGTATGGCTGGGACCTATGGCATCAACAGGGTTGTGCAATGCATCACCATTACGGGTTAGTCACCACGTGGGGTTAGTGATCATTTCCCACCGTATATTAGCATACACCCTCAGACCAAGCACTAGACATACATACAGAGACACACACACACTGTGGTGACCACACATGTGTATACGGACAGCCGACGTGTGTGATGCACCTCACCGGCTGACGTCATGCTTCACACACTGACGTATGTACAGATCTCACAGGGATGTGTAGCAAATGGGACATATTCCCTGCGATATGTTGCATCCCTGGTCAAACATTCGGACACACATGGCAGTGCTGGGAATGGTACACCTGCCATATGATGACACATTTGATAGACATGCAGCGGTATTGATTGCATTATGTGTACCAACGCTATATCTGGCAAATGTGCTGCTATATGCACACGGGAGGTTTTAGGTGTTACAGGTGCCATGTGACATATAGTTGTTAACACCTGACCACTGTGTATGCATTATGTCAGCACCGTCACGTAACAGCGACATAGCGTACTGTTTGCACATGGCATGATAGGATGATGTGTGACACAACTGTGAGCCACCCCCTGCACACATACATCTAGACAGGTGGTTCACCATGTTATGTACACACATCCCTCCATACGTGCTGTTTGTATGTCACCGTATACAGGTGTCAATGATGGGTCTGCATTGCGTCTGCATGTCGTAGGTAGGTGCAACTATGTTACGGACATAGGCCACTGCACATGCATGTTTGCTGCATGCACAGTACAGATGTCACATGTGTCTCCTGTTGCCATGTTTGTATGCATTGCTATTGTTGGACATGTGTGTTGACATACATAACACATGGACTGCGGTATGATATCACGGGTGTCACAGGCGACCAGTACAAGGGCATTTGTCCCAGTCAACGCTGCTACCCCCTGTAGTGTGAGCATTCAACAGACATGGGCCCACCTTCCATTCGCGTGTGTAGCATTGATTAGGCCAGTGTTATGCACGAGGTACATCAAAGGCTATGTATGTATGTGTTGTGTGTGCAGTCCATGAACACATCCACACTATCACATGTATGACATACCCAGACATGTGTTCATTGGTGTACAGCAACAGTCAGATGTCACAGCTGTGTAAGGGCCATGGTATGTCTTGAGCTGACCTGTTCATGTATACTGGTATCATTGCAATGCATAACACCTGTTAGATCCCTGTTGGTACATGTGTACTCTGCACAGCTGGTGTACACCACTGTACAGCCCAGTGGTCATGTGTCACATGGTGTTGTGGGACCGTAAGGCTGTGTAGTGCTGCACCGACGACATGGTGCTGACTTGACAGCTACAGTGTACACTGCAGTGTGTACGTGTGTGACCTGCACCTGTGACAGCTGTGATGGCAGCTGTGTGTGTACAGGTCACTGCATGTGTGACCGCCCTGTGCGTGAGGACAGTTATAGGATCATAGGTTCATACTAGGCTATCTGCCCTAGGGCATTTAAAAGCCTAGCCAGAGTGTGTGTGGCTTTCACCACCCCTTAGGATGAGAATACTATACCCATTAGTTTGCTGTGCCTCTGTCCAGCAGTGATACAGAGATGATTCCCGGGGTAAACCTACGATCTCCCATCCACTCGTCAAGATTTTTCTTGAACAGAGTCAGTGAGGGGCTCTGCCTCACATGGACTGGGATTCTGTTCCATAGTGTAGGGAGTCTCTGGGTGATGAATCTGTCCCTCCACACGTCCTATTTATATCCGTGTTGAGGTTTAAGTCTCTTGCTCTCGTGGCTCTGGTGGATTTTGAGGTGGAGCATGTCCATTAATTCCGGGTTGGACATGGCCTTGTATGTCAGGCACAGATCACCTCTGAGCAGACAGTATGCAACTGAATAGAGCTGGAGTTTCTTCAGTCGGGCATCGTATGACATATGTTTGAGCCCCTTTATCCTTTTGGTGAGGAACTTTTGGGGTCTTTCCAACTGCTGCAGGTGTCGGGTAAGGTACATTCCGAATGGGGCGTTGTACTCAATCATTGGTCTGATAAGTGAAGAGTACAGGGGTACAATGACCTCTCCTGATCTGGATGTGAATCCCTTCATGATCAGGTGGGCAATGTAGAAGGTCTTCCTAACCACTTTGGCAATGTGAGTGTCAAAAGAGAGGTTACTGTCAACTTGGGTCCCCAGGTCCCTGATAACTTCTTCCGTGTTTAATGGATTACCACCTATGTGGTAATTAGGGGTTACCTTGTTTTTCCCAAAGGGTATGACTATACATTTTTGGCATTTAGCTTAAGGCCATGGCTCTGGCACCAGTTATCCATTTCTATGAGACCTTTCTGGAGGATGTCTGTGTCTGATGGAGTGTCAATTATGGTGCCCAGTTTGCAGTCATCTGCAAATTTTGTCAGCCACAATCCCCTATGTTTGCCTGCACTTCAGAAAATAAATGCCGAACAAGAGGGGCCCAGGACTGAGCCCTGTGGGACACCGCTCGGACCGGCTTAGAGTCTGACATGGCACCAGCAACTCTAACCCTGTGTGTTCTGTCCTTGAGCCAGTTTGCAACCCATCTTGTGACATATGGATTTACATCTAAGCTGGTGAGCTTTTCTATGATGCCCGAGTGGGGTATTGTGTCAACGCTTTGCTAGGTCAAGGTAGGCTGTGTGAACTGCCTTACCCTCATCAATGGCCTTAGTGACTGTTTCAAAAAGTCGACCAAGTTCAAGAGGCAGGATCTGCCCTTGACAAAGCCAAATTGGGTAGGATCCAGTGTCTGTAGGTCCCCAATGTCTTTATTTATGAGTTCCATTATGATCCTCTCCATAGCTTTGCAGACAAGGCTCGTCAAGCTTATGGGGCGGTAATTTCCAGGGTCCATAGAAGCACCGCCTTTGTGGAGTGGGACCACAGTTGCCGACGCCATTCTTTGGCACGTGATCCTGTAGTAAGGCTAAGATTAAACAGCAGCCTTATGTGTGGGTTTAGTTCCTCATTGAGTTCATGTAGCACACAGCCGGGGACACCGTCCGTCCCATTGATGCTGTGTTTTTGCTTTAGAGAGAGCAGCTCTCACCTGGGCATCTGAGATGTTTGGGAGGCTAGACTCTGGTGGGATAGATATTTCTCCTTTGGGGAGGGAGGGAGAAATTTGCACTGAACCTGTCTGCCAGTATGTTGGCAATGTCTGTGGGTTCAGTGATTTCTTTATCATTTTGGACTAATTCTGAGCATATCTGGGAGTTTCCACCCAGGTTTCTAACATAGCTAAAGAAGGCTTTATGATTGTCTTTTATGTCATTAGCGATTTTTCTCTCAAAGTTGGCCTTGGATGATTTTATGAGTGATCGTAGTTTTTTGCTAGTATTGATCAGAGATGCCTTCCCATTTAGGGATTTTGCTGTCATGTAGTAGCTTTCTCCTCTTGTTGTAGAGTTTGTTTATGGCTGGAGTCCACCAGACCGGGTGCCTGCCTTTGGTGGAAAGGGTCTTGATTTTATTAGGGATTGATTGATCCATACATTCCTGGAGGTGCTTGTAGAAGGCATTTGTAAGGGTTTCAGCAGCGTGGGTCGTGGTTTCCACTGGCTCGGGGGCCTTGAAGGATACCACTCCAGTCTTAAGAAGTGTGAAGTTTGCTTTTGAGAAGTTCTTCACTGTGGTCTTTTTGCTGGGGGTGGGGTGGGATGTGGATCTCCAGTGAGATTAATTTATGGTCTGATCTCACCAATGAGGGATATACTTCTGGTGTGGAGCATTTTGTCCCCATGTTTGTGATGATCAGGTCTAGTATATTTTCTCCTCTTGTGGGAATGGTGACTAGTTGTTCCATAGCATTTGAGTTTATGAACTCAAGGAACCTTTGGGCTAGGGTGTTGGGGCTTGAGTAATGTTCCCAGTCTATGTTTGGGTAGTTGAAGTCACCCAATATGATGGTATTTGGAGAGACATTCATACTCTCCAGTGTCTTCAGGAAGGCTGTGTGGGTTTCCTGAGTTTGAGAAGGTGGTCTGTAGCATGTTACAAACTGTAGGGCAGTTTTACCTATGGTTAATCGCACCTGGATGATCTCCGATGCTTTGTGCATTGCCACTAACCTGGAGGTGTGGGTATCCTTTATGAATATGGATACTCCCCCTCCTTTTGTAGTTCGGTCTGGATTTTGGGGCCGGAACGCATGATATGAGGTATAACCTGATAGTGCTGGGGTGCTCTCAGGAGCCTTGAACCAGGTTTCAGTCACAGCACAGACATCGATGTTCTCCATACTGAGGAGGGCTTCGAGGGCATCCTTCTTGAGGTTTAGACTTCTGGCATTGAGCAGTATTACCCTTAGTTTTTCTCCATTTTTGTTTTCTAGGGCGGTAGGTTTATCATTTGAGCCTTGCCTAAAAAAGGCACTATGGGGGTGGCAAGAGCCTTTGCCAATATCCGGAAGCCCAGGGGTGACAGGTGCAAGCAGTCCCTTGTGAAGCAGCGTGGCTTGTCAAGCATATCATCCCAGGCAGACAGACATTGGATCCCCTTAGAATGACACCAGTAATTAAGCCAATTATTAAAGCTGATCATTTTGTCTCTGTATTGTGTCATCATTCTTGGTGAGGGTAGGATACTGCTCAGGGTCAGGGTCATACCGGCCTGGGCTACACAATCTGAGAGCTCCTCTATGTCTCTTTTCATGTAGTCCAGGGAGGTACGTCTCAGGTCGTTCACACCGGCATGGACAATGACTGAGTCATACTTGTACTTGCTGTGGAGTGACCTGTGGCGGATTCTAGCACCTGACAGGCAGCTTACTGTGATCTTTTCCTTGTTCAGTCTGGTGAGTGGGACGTCAGTGTGTCTGACTATGGAGTCACCTATAACAAGTGTGTCTGGCATTGTGTTTGGCCTTAAGGGCTGTGACTGTTTAGCACACTGACTTTGAGAACTATGTGTTGCATGTCTTATGTCTTGAGGTGGCAGTTGCTTGGGTGTCTGCTTTGGAGGCCTCTGTAGTTTTGGTAGATTTTTGATCAGTGCCTCCGAGTATGTCTTTGTGTGTTTATGTGTTTGTTTTGCAGTTGTGATAGTTCTATGTGAAACTGGGTTTGTGGTGTGCATGGTTTCCTTCTCCTCCTGTCTGGTCTTGCCAGTCCTGAGTTGAGAGAGCTCAGCCTCCAGTTTAGCTATATAGTTGCATCTCTCACATGTATTTGTGTTTTGTGGGAGAAGGAGTGGGTTGTCTGTGTACATGAGGCAATTGTAACATTGCCTCAAGATGCCCAGATTCACCAGCTGAACAGGAGAGGACGCTAGCAACTGACCCTTCGACATGCTAGAAAAAGTGAAAAAGTTTGCTGTGTAACTGAGTCAGAAGGGACCTATAGGGAAATGGGTACTCAAGGGGATTCTAGGCTAATGTAGTACTTTGTTTAGTATACAAGTACTTTACCTATATAAAAATGCTTTAGCAGCAAGTGCTGAGCTTTTGAGATAGAGAATAGACTGTTTAGATTGCAAGTAGAGAAGTTCTAAGGGAAAAATTGAAGAGCAGGCGCTGCCCAATGGTGCTCTATGGGCAACTCCACGCTAAATCACGCAAAAGTGCACTAAAGCGGGCTTTATAGCAGGGGGTTGAAAAGAGCTAGGAATTGACCCAAAATGGCCAATAGACTACAAGTTTCTGGCTGGAACCACTCCTCTAGGGACAAACAGGCCGCTCAGTGCTCCCCACTCCCACTGGTGAACAAAGACGCTTCCTTTTATCCAAATAAGGATATGGAATAGCACAGGAACCAAGACAAAGCCCAGAGGTCAGCAAACTCTGAAGACTGGACTATTCTAGTTCAGTAAGGCGGGAAAACAAGATTTTTTTTTTTGTTTTTGTTTTTTTCTTTTTTTCTTTTTTGCAGAAACAGAAGAAAAACAGACAGTAAATGCTATAAATGCTTTTAAACGGCTAGCGCACTTGAGTGTGTTAGCCTACAGGTAAAATTAAGCAACAACTACCTTTTTAAAAGTGCAAAACAGTTAATCAACACAAAAAACAGTTTAAATAGAATGCAGAGCTGTATGAACAGGTGAAAAAGCAGTCGCTAAGCAGTAAATAATCAAAAAGCCAGAAAAAAATACTTAAATCAGGAAAAGTCACTCTTTTGCTCTCTGCTGCTTGTAGAACTCTGCAGGACACCACGAGGAGCTGTGCTGAGTTGAATACAAGCAAAAAAGCACGCTAAAGCGGGCTTTATTACAGGGGGCTGAAAAGAGCTATGAATTGACCCAAAATGGCCAATAGACTACAAGTTTCTGGCTGGAACCACTCCTCTAGGGACAAATAGGCCGCTCAGTGCTCCCCACTCCCACTGGTGAACAAAGACGCTTCCTTTTATCCAAATAAGGATATGGAATAGCACAGGAACCAAGACAAAGCCCAGAGATCAGCAAACTCTGAAGACTGGACTATTCTAGTTCAGTAAGGCGGGAAAACAAGATTTTTTTTTTTTTTCTTTTTTGCAGAAAACAGAGGAAAAACAGACAGTAAATGCTATAAATGCTTTTAAGCGGCTAGCGCACTTGAGTGTGTTAGCCTACAGGTAAAATTAAACCACAACTAACTTTTTAAAAGTGCAAAACAGTTAATCAACACAAAAACAGTTTAAATAGAATGCAGAGCTGTATAAACAGGCTAAAATGCAGTCACTAAGCAGTAAATAATCAAAAAGCCAGAAAAAAATACTTAAATCAGTTATAGCAAATACAGTTATAACAAATGCTCTGAAATATACTGTATATTTCCAAAATGTTTGAGAAGGACAGTCAGAACACAAGAAGGTTCAGGTGAAAGAGAAAAAAAAAGTTTTGTTTTACTTTTTGAAAGGGAAAAAGGAGGAACAGAAGGCCTTATCAAATGTTCTGTCTGTATTAGGCAGAATGAGCTAATGACACTAGACTGGAAGGTGTGTCACAATAGGTGTGGGCAACTGCAAAGCCACCAAGTATAAGAGCAAGACACCAACAGGGAGGGAGGGTGGGAGAAAATAGCCTACAAGACAGCAAGCACTACAGAGACAAATGAAAGTTTTAAACAGATAAGGATTTGTGAAGATACTGAATAGACAAAGTGTTTTATATATATTAAATTTTAAAACAGTAATCTGTAAAAATAATAAAAAAAATCAAGATACTTATATTTTGTAGCTCAGTTGCAGTCAACAACCTCTCTAGTCTGCACTGTGTGCAAAAGACAGAAACTTTTTTTTTTTTTACAAGAACACAAAAGAACCAGCCCCACTAGCCAAGAGATAATTACACAGAGGAGATGTTTCAGTTTACACAATAGCCTACAAGACAGCAAGCACTACAGAGACAAATGAAAGTTTTTAAAAAGATAAGGATTTGTGAAGATACTGAATAGACAAAGTGCTTTATATATATTAAATTGTAAAAACAGTAATCTGTAAAAATAATCAAAAAATCAAGATACTTATATTTTGTAGCTCAGTTGCAGTCAACAACCTCTCTAGTCTGCACTGTGTGCAAAAGACAGAAACTTTTTTTTTTTACAAGAACACAAAATAACCAGCCCCCACTAGCCAAGAGATAATTACACAGAGGAGATGTTTCAGTTTACACAATAGCCTACAAGACAGCAAACACTACAGAGACAAATGAAAGTTTTTAAACAGATAAGGATTTGTGAAGATACTGAATAGACAAAGTGCTTTATATATATTAAATTGTAAAAACAGTAATCTGTAAAAATAATCAAAAAAATCAAGATACTTATATTTTGTAGCTCAGTTGCAGTCAACAACCTCTCTAGTCTGCACTGTGTGCAAAAGACAGAAACTTTTTTTTTTTTACAAAAACACAAAAGAACCAGCCCCAACTAGCCAAGAGATAATTACACAGAGGAGATGTTTCAGTTTACACAATAGCCTACAAGACAGCAAGCACTACAGAGACAAATGAAAGTTTTTAAAAGATAAGGATTTGTGAATATACTGAATAGACAAAGTGCTTTATATATATTAAATTGTAAAAACAGTAATCTGTAAAAATAATCAAAAAATCAAGATACTTATATTTTGTAGCTCAGTTGCAGTCAACAACCTCTCTAGTCTGCACTGTGTGCAAAAGACAGAAACTTTTTTTTTTACAAGAACACAAAATAACCAGCCCCCACTAGCCAAGAGATAATTACACAGAGGAGATGTTTCAGTTTACACAATAGCCTACAAGACAGCAAGCACTACAGAGACAAATTAAAGGTTTTAAACAGATAAGGATTTGTGAAGATACTGAATAGACAAAGTGCTTTATATATATTAAATTGTAAAAACAGTAATCTGTAAAAATAATCAAAAAAATCAAGATACTTATATTTTGTAGCTCAGTTGCAGTCAACAACCTCTCTAGTCTGCACTGTGTGCAAAAGACAGAAACTTTTTTTTTTTTACAAGAACACAAAAGAACCAGCCCCCACTAGCCAAGAGATAATTACACAGAGGAGATGTTTCAGTTTACACAATAGCCTACAAGACAGCAAGCACTACAGAGAAAAATGAAAGTTTTTAAACATATAAGGATTTGTGAAGATACTGAATAGACAAAGTGCTTTATATATATTAAATTGTAAAAACAGTAATCTGTAAAAAAAATCAAGATACTTATATTTTGTAGCTCAGTTGCAGTCAACAACCTCTCTAGTCTGCACTGTGTGCAAAAGACAGAAACTTTTTTTTTTTTTTTACAAGAACACAAAAGAACCAGCCCCACTAGCCAAGAGATAATTACACAGAGGAGATGTTTGTTTACACAATAGCCTACAGACACAGCAAGCACTACAGACAAATGAAAGTTTTTAAACAGATAAGGATTTGTGAAGATACTGAATAGACAAAGTGCTTTATATATATTAAATTGTAAAAACAGTAATCTGTAAAAATAATAAAAAAATCAAGATACTTATATTTTGTAGCTCAGTTGCAGTCAACAACCTCTCTAGTCTGCACTGTGTGCAAAAGACAGAAACTTTTTTTTTTTACAAAAGCACAAAAGAACCAGCCCCCACTAGCCAAGAGATAATTACACAGAGGAGATGTTTCAGTTTACACAATAGCCTACAAGACAGCAAGCACTACAGAGACAAATGAAAGTTTTAAACAGATAAGGATTTGTGAAGATACTGAATAGACAAAGTGCTTTATATATATTAAATTGTAAAAACAGTAATCTGTAAAAATAATAAAAAATCAAGATACTTATATTTTGTAGCTCAGTTGCAGTCAACAACCTCTCTAGTCTGCACTGTGTGCAAAAGACAGAAACTTTTTTTTTACAAGAACACAAAAGAACCAGCCCCCACTAGCCAAGAGATAATTACACAGAGGAGATGTTTCAGTTTACACAATAGCCTACAAGACAGCAAGCACTACAGAGACAAATGAAAGTTTTTAAACAGATAAGGATTTGTGAAGATACTGAATAGACAAAGTGCTTTATATATATTAAATTGTAAAAACAGTAATCTGTAAAAATAATCAAAAAAAATCAAGATACTTATATTTTGTAGCTCAGTTGCAGTCAACATCCTCTCTAGTCTGCACTGTGTGCAAAAGACAGAAACTTTTTTTTTTTTACAAGAACACAAAAGAACCAGTCCCCACTAGCCAAGAGATAATTACACAGAGGAGATGTTTCAGTTTACAAAATAGCCTACAAGACAGCAAACACTACAGAGACAAATTAAAGTTTTTAAAGTGATAAGGATCTGTGAAGATACTGAATAGACAAAGTGCTTTATATATATTAAATTGTAAAAACAGTAATCTGTAAAAATAATCAAAAAAATCAAGATACTTATATTTTGTAGCTCAGTTGCAGTCAACAACCTCTCTAGTCTGCACTGTGTGCAAAAGACAGAAACTTTTTTTTTACAAGAACACAAAAGAACCAGCCCCCACTAGCCAAGAGATAATTACACAGAGGAGATGTTTCAGTTTACACAATAGCCTACAAGACAGCAAGCACTACAGAGACAAATGAAAGTTTTTAAAAAGATAAGGATTTGTGAATATACTGAATAGACAAAGTGCTTTATATATATTAAATTGTAAAAACAGTAATCTGTAAAAATAATCAAAAAAATCAAGATACTTATATTTTGTAGCTCAGTTGCAGTCAACAACCTCTCTAGTCTGCACTGTGTGCAAAAGACAGAAACTTTTTTTTTACAAGAACACAAAAGAACCAGCCCCCACTAGCCAAGAGATAATTACACAGAGGAGATGTTTCAGTTTACACAATAGCCTACAAGACAGCAAGCACTACAGAGACAAATTAAAGTTTTTAAACAGATAAGGATTTGTGAAGATACTGAATAGACAAAGTGCTTTATATATATTAAATTGTAAAAACAGTAATCTGTAAAAATAATCAAAAAAATCAAGATACTTATATTTTGTAGCTCAGTTGCAGTCAATAACCTCTCTAGTCTGCACTGTATGCAAAAGACAGAAACTTTTTTTTTTTTTTACAAGAACACAAAAGAACCAGCCCCCACTAGCCAAGAGATAATTACACAGAGGAGATGTTTCAGTTTACACAATAGCCTACAAGACAGCAAGCACTACAGAGAAAAATGAAAGTTTTTAAACATATAAGGATTTGTGAAGATACTGAATAGACAAAGTGCTTTATATATATTAAATTGTAAAAACAGTAATCTGTAAAAATAATCAAAAAATCAAGATACTTATATTTTGTAGCTCAGTTGCAGTCAACAACCTCTCTAGTCTGCACTGTGTGCAAAAGACAGAAACTTTTTTTTTTTTTTTTACAAGAACACAAAAGAACCAGCCCCCACTAGCCAAGAGATAATTACACAGAGGAGATGTTTCAGTTTACACAATAGCCTACAAGACAGCAAGCACTACATAGACAAATGAAAGTTTTTAAACAGATAAGGATTTGTGAAGATACTGAATAGACAAAGTGCTTTATATATATTAAATTGTAAAAACAGTAATCTGTAAAAATAATAAAAAAAATCAAGATACTTATATTTTGTAGCTCAGTTGCAGTCAACAACCTCTCTAGTCTGCACTGTGTGCAAAAGACAGAAACTTTTTTTTTACAAAAGCACAAAAGAACCAGCCCCACTAGCCAAGAGATAATTACACAGAGGAGATGTTTCAGTTTACACAATAGCCTACAAGACAGCAAGCACTACAGAGACAAATGAAAGTTTTTAAAAAGATAAGGATTTGTGAAGATACTGAATAGACAAAGTGCTTTATATATATTAAATTGTAAAAACAGTAATCTGTAAAAATAATCAAAAAAATCAAGATACTTATATTTTGTAGCTCAGTTGCAGTCAACAACCTCTCTAGTCTGCACTGTGTGCAAAAGACAGAAACTTTTTTTTTTTTTTACAAGAACACAAAAGAACCAGCCCCCACTAGCCAATAGATAATTACACAGAGGAGATGTTTCAGTTTACACAATAGCCTACAAGACAGCAAGCACTACAGAGACAAATGAAAGTTTTTAAAAAGATAAGGATTTGTGAAGATACTGAATAGACAAAGTGCTTTATATATATTAAATTGTAAAAACAGTAATCTGTAAAAATAATCAAAAAATCAAGATACTTATATTTTGTAGCTCAGTTGCAGTCAACAACCTCTCTAGTCTGCACTGTGTGCAAAAGACAGAAACTTTTTTTTACAAGAACACAAAAAAAACAGCCCCCACTAGCCAAGAGATAATTACACAGAGGAGATGTTTCAGTTTACACAATAGCCTACAAGACAGCAAGCACTACAGAGACAAATTAAAGTTTTTAAACAGATAAGGATTTGTGAAGATACTGAATAGACAAAGTGCTTTATATATATTAAATTGTAAAAACAGTAATCTGTAAAAATAATCAAAAAAAATCAAGATACTTATATTTTGTAGCTCAGTTGCAGTCAACAACCTCTCTAGTCTGCACTGTATGCAAAAGACAGAAACTTTTTTTTTACAAGAACACAAAAGAACCAGCCCCCACTAGCCAGAGATAATTACACAGAGGAGATGTTTCAGTTTACACAATAGCCTACAAGACACCAAGCACTACAGAGACAAATGAAAGTTTTTAAACAGATAAGGATTTGTGAAGATACTGAACAGACAAAGTGCTTTATATATATTAAATTGTAAAAACAGTAATCTGTAAAAATAATCAAAAAATCAAGATACTTATATTTTGTAGCTCAGTTGCAGTCAACAACCTCTCTAGTCTGCACTGTGTGCAAAAGACAGAAACTTTTTTTTTTTTTTTTTACAAGAACACAAAAGAACCAGCCCCCACTAGCCAAGAGATAATTACACAGAGGAGATGTTTCAGTTTACACAATAGCCTACAAGACAGCAAGCACTACAGAGACAAATGAAAGTTTTTAAACAGATAAGGATTTGTGAAGATACTGAATAGACAAAGTGCTTTATATATATTAAATTGTAAAAACAGTAATCTGTAAAAATAATTAAAAAAAATCAAGATACTTATATGCTCAGTTGCAGTCAACAACCTCTCTAGTCTGCACTGTGTGCAAAAGACAGAAACTTTTTTTTTTTTTTACAAGAACACAAAAGAACCAGCCCCACTAGCCAAGAGATAATTACACAGAGGAGATGTTTCAGTTTACACAATAGCCTACAAGACAGCAAGCGCTACAGAGACAAATTAAAGTTTTTAAACAGATAAGGATTTGTGAAGATACTGAATAGACAAAGTGCTTTATATATATTAAATTGTAAAACAGTAATCTGTAAAAATAATCAAAAATCAAGATACTTATATTTTGTAGCTCAGTTGCAGTCAACAACCTCTCTAGTCTGCACTGTGTGCAAAAGACAGAAACTTTTTTTTTTTTTTTACAAGAACACAAAAGAACCAGCCCCCACTAGCCAAGAGATAATTACACAGAGGAGATGTTTCAGTTTACACAATAGCCTACAAGACAGCAAGCACTACAGAGACAAATGAAAGTTTTAAACAGATAAGGATTTGTGAAGATACTGAATAGACAAAGTGCTTTATATATATTAAATTGTAAAACAGTAATCTGTAAAAATAATCAAAAAAATCAAGATACTTATATTTTGTAGCTCAGTTGCAGTCAAAACCTCTCTAGTCTGCACTGTGTGCAAAAGACAGAAACTTTTTTTTTTTTTTTTTTTTACAAGAACACAAAAGAACCAGCCCCCACTAGCCAAGAGATAATTACACAGAGGAGATGTTTCAGTTTACACAATAGCCTACAAGATAGCAAGCACTACAGAGACAAATTAAAGTTTTTAAACAGATAAGGATTTGTGAAGATACTGAATAGACAAAGTGCTTTATATATATATATTAAATTGTAAAAACAGTAATCTGTAAAAATAATCAAAAAAATCAAGATACTTATATTTTGTAGCTCAGTTGCAGTCAACAACCTCTCTAGTCTGCACTGTGTGCAAAAGACAGAAACTTTTTTTTTTACAAGAACACAAAAGAACCAGCCCCCACTAGCCAAGAGATAATTACACAGAGGAGATGTTTCAGTTTACACAATAGCCTACAAGACAGCAAGCACTACAGAGACAAATGAAAGTTTTTAAAAAGATAAGGATTTGTGAAGATACTGAATAGACAAAGTGCTTTATATATATTAAATTGTAAAAACAGTAATCTGTAAAAATAATCAAAAAAATCAAGATACTTATATTTTGTAGCTCAGTTGCAGTCAAAAACCTCTCTAGTCTGCACTGTGTGCAAAAGACCCTTATACCTTACTGTGCCCTTCTGTGTGTCCACTCCATCTGCATGTAAGATGGCCCTTTGTAACAGCTAAGTGTGTGAGCATGCCCAGTACGCCGTTGTGTAGATGGACAAACAGTACATTCCACACTGCGCCCTTCCGTGATTACACTCCGTGTGCATGCAAGTTGGCCCTTTGCAACTGCTAAGTGTGTGAGCATGCTCAGTATGCCGTTGTGTAGATGGACACACAGTACATTCCACACTGTGCCCTTCCATGATTAGAGTCTGTGTGCATGCAAGATGGCCCTTTGCAACTGCTAAGTGTGTGAGCATGCCCAGTATGCCATTGTGTAGATGGACACACAGTACATTCCACACTGCGCCCTTCCATGATTAGAGTCCATGTGCATGCAAGATGGCCCTTTGCAACTGCTAAGTGTGTGAGCATGCCCAGTACGCTGTTGTGTAGATGGACACACAGTACATTCCACACTGCGCCCTTCCGTGATTAGAGTCCCTGTGCATGCAAGATGGCCATTTGCAACTGCTAAGTGTGTGAGCATGCCCAGTATGCCATTGTGTAGATGGACACACAGTACATTCCACACTGCGCCCTTCCGTGATTAGAGTCCCTGTGCATGCAAGATGGCCCTTTGCAACTGCTAAGTGTGTGAGCATGCCCAGTACGCCGTTGTGTAGATGGACACACAGTACATTCCACACTGCACCTTTCTGTGATTAGAGTCCATGTGCATGCAAGATGGCCCTTTGCAACTGCTAAGTGTGTGAGCATGCCCAGTATGCCGTTGTGTAAATGGACACACAGTACATTCCACAATGCGCACTTCCGTGATTAGAGTCCGTGTGCATGCAAGATGGCCCTTTGCAACTGCTAAGTGTGTGAGCATGCCCAGTACGCCGTTGTGTAGATGGACACACAGTACATTCCACACTGCGCCCTTCTGTGATTAGAGTCCCTGTGCATGCAAGATGGCCCTTGGCAACTGCTAAGTGTGTGAGCATGCCCAGTACGCCGTTGTGTAGATGGACACACAGTACATTCCACACTGCACCCTTCCGTGATTAGAGTCCATGTGCATGCAAGATGGCCCTTTGCAACTGCTAAGTTTGTGAGTATGCCCAGTATGCCATTGTGTAGATGGACACACAGTACATTCCACAATGCGCACTTCCGTGATTAGAGTCCGTGTGCATGCAAGATGGCCCTTTGCAACTGCTAAGTGTGTGAGCATGCCCAGTACGCCGTTGTGTAGATGGACACACAGTGCATTCCACACTGCGCCCTTCCATGATTAGAGTCCGTGTGCATGCAAGATGGCCCTTTGCAACTGCTAAGTGTGTGAGCATGCCCAGTACGCTGTTGTGTAGATGGACACACAGTACATTACACACTGCGCCCTTCCGTGATTAGAGTCTCTGTGCATGCAAGATGGCCCTTTGCAACTGCTAAGTGTGTGAGCATGCCCAGTATGCCGTTGTGTAGATGGACACACAGTACATTCCACAATGCGCACTTCCGTGATTAGAGTCCGTGTGCATGCAAGATGGCCCTTTGCAACTGCTAAGTGTGTGAGCTTGCCCAGTATGCCGTTGTGTAGATGGACACACAGTACATTCCACACTGCACCCTTCTGTGATTAGAGTCCCTGTGCATGCAAGATGGCCCTTTGCAACTGCTAAGTGTGTGAGCATGCCCAGTACGCCGTTGTGTAGATGGACACACAGTACATTCCACACTGCACCCTTCCGTGATTAGAGTCCATGTGCATGCAAGATGACCCTTTGCAACTGCTAAGTGTGTGAGCATGCCCAGTATGCCGTTGTGTAGATGGACACACAGTACATTCCACAATGCGCACTTCCGTGATTAGAGTCCGTGTGCATGCAAGATGGCCCTTTGCAACTGCTAAGTGTGTGAGCATGCCCAGTACGCCGTTGTGTAGATGGACACATAGTACATTCCAAACAGACGTGTGATACTAAGCATGTGGGCATGGCCATTG
Organism: Protopterus annectens; assembly: GCF_019279795.1. Classification (NCBI taxonomy): domain Eukaryota; kingdom Metazoa; phylum Chordata; order Ceratodontiformes; family Protopteridae; genus Protopterus; species Protopterus annectens. Next base: position 1,643,875,423 of record NC_056743.1, on the reverse strand, counting down.
ACATCCTGTATAGCCATGGTGGTCATCCAGGCAACAGATGTCCAATTTTATTGTCACGATGGATGCCTACATTGAACACACTGGTTGCTCTCTCGAAGGGTGTACTGTCTGTGGCGCATCCCGTATCTATTTAGTGTTGTAGTGCTCCGTAGATATTTAGTTGGCCCAATGACAGCACTGCAGTGTTTGTGTACGTCTACCTTGGGACAGTAATATGCTTTCAGACCGCTCACTCTCTAAACGTTCCCTATCGGCATCTTTACCTTTGCGGATGATGTCACCCACCTAGACGTATGCCTCTGGGAGTGCTGTGTTCAGTAATCTCGGTAGCGCGTTCTGTAAATGCGTAATGCTGAAGTGTGTTAGAGTAGGTAGGTGTATGTTCAACTCCCGGCCCTTCCAAGTGTGTGTGTGTGCTTCCAGCTGCCTGGGGACACAGTAATGCTTTTAGATGCCTCACAACACATACATTCCCTATCGGCGTCTTTGCCTTTGCGGATGATGTCTCCCACCTAGAAGTATGCCTCTGGGAGTGTTGTGTTCAGTAGTCTCGGTAGCGCATTCTGTAAATGCATAATGCTGTAGTGTATTAGAGTTGGTAGGTGTATGTTCAACTCCCCTCCCGGCCGTTGTGTGTGTGTGTGTGTGTGTGTTTCCAGCCGCCTGGGGACACAGTAATGCTTTTAGATGCCTCACAACACATACATTCCCTATCGGCATCTTTGCCTTTGCGGATGATGTCACCCACCTAGAAGTATGCCTCTGGGAGTGCTGTGTTCAGTAATCTCGGTAGCGCGTTTTGTAAATGTGTAATGCTGTACTGTGTTAGAGTAGGTAGGTAGGTGTATGTTCAACTCCCGGCCCTTCCAAGTGTGTGTGTGTGTGTGTGTGTGTGTGTGTGTGTGTGTGTGTGTGTGTGTGTGTGTGTGTTTCCAGCTGCCTATGGACACAGTAATGCTTTTAGATGCCTCACAACAGATACATTCCCTATCGGCGTCTTTGCCTTTGCGGATGATGTCACCCACCTAGAAGTATACCTCTGGGAGTGCTGTGTTCAGTAATCTCGGTAGCGCGTTCTGTAAATGCGTAATGCTGTAGTGTGTTAGAGTAGGTAGGTGTATGTTCAACTCTCGGCCCTTCCAAGTGTGTGTGTCTGTGTGTGTGTTTCCAGCTGCCTGGGGACACAGTAATGCTTTTAGATGCCTCACAACACATACATTCCCTATCGGCGTGTTTGCCTTTGCGGATGATGTCACCCACCTAGAAGTATGCCTCTGGGAGTGCTGTGTTCAGTAATCTCGGTAGTGCATTCTGTAAATGCGTAATGCTGTAGTGTGTTAAGGTAGTTAGGTGTATGTTCAACTCCCGGCCCTGCCAAGTGTGTGTGTGTGTTTCCAGCTGCCTGGGGACACAGTAATGCTTTTACATGCCTCATAACACATACATTCCCTATCGGCGTCTTTGCATTTGCGGATTATGTCACCCACCTAGAAGTATGCCTCTGGGAGTGCTGTGTTCAGTAATCTTGGTAGCGTGTTTTGTAAATGCGTCATGCTGTAGTGTGATAGGGTAGTTAGGTGTAAGCTCGATTCCCAGGCCTGCCAAGTGTGTGTGTGTGTGTGTGTGCATGCTCCCGTCTGCCTGGGGACTCAGGTTATGCTTTTAGACTTTTCGCACCACAGATATATCCTGCTGGCGTCTTTGTCTTTGCGGATGTTGACACGCACCTAGTAGAATGCCTGTGGGTCTGCTGTGTTTAGTAATCTCGGTAGCGTGTTCTGTAAATGTGTCATGCTGTAGTGTGATAGGGTAGTAATGTGTAAGTTCGATTACCAGCCCTGCCACGTGTGTGTGTGTCTGTGTGTGTATGTCTGTATCTCTCGCTCTCTCTCTCTCTCTATATATATATATATATATATATATATATATATAGATATATATATAAAATCTATTTTCTGCCCATAACTCTGCTCTTGCATGGACAGCTGACTGTTTCATGTATCGCATATTTGCATAGCTTTCACATACCAATGGGGTATGTTGCAAATCCCAACATTGCCCATGCAACGTCCGTGTTACGGGCGGTGTTACACGCCCTTACAGGCATTTGCTGTATGTCTTGGCAGACATCTATCCTTGCTATACTCTCACTGTACTCGTACATGCCGGAGGCTTCATGTATCATGGCCTAGTTTTGCTGTGTGTATGTCTATTTGTGCTGTGTGCATGGCTGTGGGTATGTCCCACTATCATCATTTGTAAAGGTGACAGCCCTATAGGTACTTCATGTAGACTGCTGTGTCATTTGACATGTCAGCACATACCTGCGGACAGTACTGTACTTCCTACTGCAGTGCATTTCATACCTTCTGCGTTATCTTGCAGTCAATAATGCTGTTTCCTCACACATGTATCTGTTTCTGATCATACCACTCCACCTCCTAGAGCAGACTTCTGGACAAGGCCTTATCTGATAGTGGGACACATAGGGGTAGTATTGACATGTTGCTTTTACAAATGTAGATAGTTGACACAATAATTGGTTTTGCATTAGTATGGCTTTTCTGATGGATTTGGTGTCTTAATCACATGTTTGTCATTATTTCATGACTTCAGTTATCAGGAATGTGCCAGAATGGTACTGATGTTACGTGGAACACACCAAACATATGAGGCAGAACTCTGCACATTCTGCGTAAATCTGTACAGTTGCGGAGTATGTGTCTGATACAAGATATCAACTTTCTGGCACCAATACACACACTGTATGGCGGCATCACAGGCCACATGCCATTACATTTATATTGCAGGACACACCCACCCAGAGAGTTGTATTCCTCACACAGGCCAACAGCTGCTTATCCACACTATTTAGTCTATCATGTACCATATGTCTGCGCCGGTATTTGCGCTTTCCGTCAGTGGCAGAGCTCACGTACGAGTATGGGGGACTGGACATTGTTACAGTGACACTGCATGACACCCTGAGGGACACATTACTTTTGTGTCTATTAACCTACCACATTGACATTCACAGGGCATACGTTGTCATTCACATTTGTTGGAGTACATGCGTAGGACTTGTACATGTTTTCTTATTTGTCCTGATGTCTTTCTTCTCACCTGTCCACCTAGTATCACTAGTTCTGTACATGTATTTTGGACAGGTTACCTTCATACCCCTAACCTGTACACATTATGGGTAAACGCCCTGACGTTTGACCTTTGCCCTTATTACATTTGTCAAAGTAATATGCCTTTCTGGTAAATTGCTGGCAAGGCATTACGAACTGTGCGGTTAGATAATAGTGACTGGCATTTCCATTACATGATTAGTAACACTCATAACATTGGTATTCCTGGCTACGCCAGTATTCTCACAACATTCTGACTTTGTCTGGGGTATATCTAATATAGTCCCTATTTGTATTTCATGTACTAAGCCTTAGTGCAGCTGTCTTATTCTGACAGTTTGCCAGTTATGGTTACCATCTTGATCGTACGCATGTCCATCCATGATAATCGCCTACATGACACTGATATAGGGCCCTACATATTCCCAAAATGGTTTACGCAATATCCAGTGGATGGTTTGCCCCATTATTGAGAATATAGGCATGTGCTATACCCACATCACTCCCACGGAGCGGGCCTACGAAATCTCTGCCAAACAACACCTAGGCCCATTTCTGCATACCCATGATTCCCATACCTGACAACCCTCTACAGTACCCATTACACATGTTTAATGTGAGTGGTACTGAAGTGTGGAGACACTTATATGCACTCCCCACTCTCCGGATATCAGTTCGTACGTCATACATTCTATCGACACATGTGTCATCACCCTTGCACCTGCTACTGTTGCATGTACAGCTATATCGTATTTGCTGAGGTCACTTATTTTGCATCAATGTCGGTTGACACTACGTATGGATCAATTTTTGGGGTCCTGCAATGGACACTTATATGCATGTTTAAAGTGTAGAACTTGCTGGACTGTCACTTTCTGGCCAATGGTTTGGAAGGCAGTGGTTTATTCACCTTTCCTGCATGTCTGTTTGTCTACCCATATTAGCTATAACGTGGCCTATTTATGTACATATGTCATATCTACGGGACATATGTCTGTTGTGTATACATATATACATGTACAGTCCTCATTTCATAACTTGCTTTGGTTTACGTGTGTGGATTATGTGTATACACATATATCTATATCCATACCATACCTTTCCACTGTACAGATTGTCGCAGAGTGTTCAGCTGGTTGCCTCTTTATCTTCGGTGTGTTTTACATAAACCTGTGTCTATCTGGCAATGTAGTGGCATTTCATTTGTGACTTACGGTGGGAAATACTGGCAAGCAGTTTAGGTTACGACTGCATACCCTTCAGGGAATCCATGCTACTAACACACCCATTATTCTATCCACTTTCTATGTTTGTTCTGGCACATATCTGGGGTTTGTCCCTATTTGTACCAGTAGTTTGTATGCCTTTGCCCAGTTTCATACTTTACGGGGTTAACAGGTTTGAGCCATGTATATCTAACGTGGGGGAAACAGCATTCATTTACTATGCTGTGAGCGGATCACACACGCACAGGCGCACTTGCATTTCCTTATTGTGGGTTACGCGCAGGCACACATGCATATCCTTATTGTGGGTTACATATGTTTATTAAGTCTTTGTGCTTACGTGGGCTTTATTGCTTGTGACAGTACCAGTAAATTATCTGTAATCTGGTAAACGGACATATGCGAAACACACGTTCACCTTTACATATTTAACTGTCTGTACAGCACAGACACATTCATTACAATTTCACATTATATGTGCTGTAGTCGTAGTTGAACCGGGACTGCATTCACGTTGGCATGATGCTGTAACCACTATACTTTTGGTGTTCTGACTCATTTATATGCATACCCATAGTACATAGCTACATTAACATATGCCTCACCGCTTCACTTACGACACAGGCATCCATTCTCCTGCTGGGAAAAATGCGGTACTACATGTTACACATTCCCTATTCCCTACTGCTCTGGACCCAAGCTGCATATTTAATCACTGCAGGGATATTCACAACCCCAAGGCTTATAGTCCTGACACATACAGGTCTTTAATTGTCAGGGTGTTCAAGTGGTGATCTGGGTTTAGGCTTGTTCGCCTGGTGAACGGAACTGCCCTGACCATGTTCAAATGTCAGACAAAGCACATGGACAGGGTTTGTCCATTTTAAACATTTTATCTGTGTTTACAGACACAGGTGTTTGGGCACCTGTCAGCAGCTTTTAATGTTGGCAATACATAATATGGGTGGGGGTGGTTACAATACATAATCCACAGTGAGTGGTGTTCCCATTCACATTTGACTATTTCCTGTATTCATTCATACGAGGATTATTATTTTGCACATGACTTAACTATGAATTAACTACGGGTATGCAGTAGTACAGTCAACATATGTGAATGTTTGTTACAGTATAAATGTATGGACCTCTGTAATACTCGGGGACTACCCAACATCCTTCACAACATTTCATGCTAATGTACATACTATTATTCTGTGAACTTTCGAAGTTTGTGATAGCAGTAATTACATCTGTCCCTATTTGTCCACCCATCCTTTTAGGCTTTGTCCAGATTTTGTTGCTGTAATAGGTTGAGAGGTGGTGTCGGTATGTGATTGAGTTGAATATATACTGTCGATAATTCAGTGGGGAGTAGGGTTACCACCTGTTCCTCTTTGCGAGAGGAAGTCCCACTTTGGACAGTTGTGGCCTGCGACGAAACCTAAGACATGGCAAATGTCCTGTGATTTTACGACAACAGTATATTTCTTATTTTCTTTACTAGTTTCATGATACAGGTATTTTGTATCTGGAACTCATAACTATTATTTGGGATAGCATAAGCTATTCACATGCTATGAAATAAGCTTTTATCTTGGCATACAAGTGTAATTCTGCCCTTTGCACTGGCTGGGGGTATGTTTTATCCTGCAAATTCTCACATTTCTGCAATGGATGTCCCACCTTGGGCATCTGAACAGGTGGCAACCCTAGTGGGGAGACCTGCACGGTGGACAGCTGTTCCATCCTGCGTAGTATGTTTTGCATGGCTGCCTAGAAACTGAACAGTACCGTGACTACACATACAGGTTTTGTCCAGATGTGTACAGTACTAGACACCGTGGCGTGTAAACAACTCTGAGGTTTCAACAGGTTACTTATCCCATGCGGGATGTACACACATTTGGCCGAAACATGAACGCACGGGCATTTGGATTTACGTAACTGTGATGGGATGTTTACAAACGTGGGATACATATTTGCAAATCCTGACACTGCCTAGGATGATACTTCCTACTACATATGGGGAATACTCGCTATGTGTAGGTGTACAGATGCGCAAGGCTGGTAGCTGTATTTGGTGGACATTCGGACATGGGTGCGGGTTATGTGCTATACAGGGGTTGTTGCGTATTGCATTTGCATGCATGGGTTCTGCTTTTGGATATCCCGGTTCCGCATATAGCATCCTATGTGTATGTGCCGGTTACGTTCCTGTTCATGTGTATAGCACATTTTAATATACATATGTTTGTGTGTGTTTGGTATACAATTTGGACTGTCAGGTTTCTTTACGGTTGTTTTATAGCCACAACTGCCCAGTTGTGTACTATCACTACCACTGTGGGACTGCTGGTGACCCTGCTCATGGGGCTAGATGTGTGTATTGGCGGCGCGATGACATGATGCACTTCACTTCCATTGGGTATGCCTACTTACAGTGCAGTACATTACAGACACACAATTTTAAATATAATTTGTTCCATGGACGGAAACTCATATTGTGTTGCATGCATTTCTGTTTGGTTCTCCATTTTGTGTGGCTGGGAACTGTCTTGCATGCTTTGCATATGTTTCATTATCCACAGACACTGATAGGTGCGATTACTATTGCAGGCGGACTATAATATTCAACAGTTTAGGTTGCTCATCGACAGCCGACATTGACACGCCTTCAGGCACAGTTTAGTAATGCCCCATGCACTCATGCACGTGTCCTATGCACGTGGATGTGGTGGCAGCGCACCTTCATTAATATGCATATGGCACTACTACACCATGTATATGCCGCACGGCTGGCGCAGGCCTTACACCGGCCTTGCGCTGAGCTTCATGAATCCGGGGGATGGTTTATCCTAAACACTGCAGTGTGCACCAGAGGAATTAGGTGTGAAAGTAGGTAACTTAAGTTTTACCTCTCTAAAAAGTTATGTTTTAGTGGAGAGTCACTATTTTTAAAACAGCAAGCTAGATTGAAAGGAGGTGGTCACTTTTGTATTCTGGTAATATGGAATACAGTAGGATGGCCAATAAATTGAAATAGTTGAAGGGGAGTGATTTCACAAAATGATAATTGTGTGCTGACTCACACAAGCTAGTAAAAGCAGAGAGGAAATGAGATATATGGTCAAATTAACATAAGGGGCAGGCAACTAGAAAGACAGTGGTGTTTAAGAACACAACAGTAACTGGGTGGGTGGGTGAGAAAAATATTTCTGCCTAACTCAAAAGAGACAGAGCTGTGGTCTCTTTTCAAGTTTTAATATGCAGATAAAAGCAGAATACAAGTAAAACACAAGGTAAAGAAAACAAATCAAAGTATTCAAAATAGAAAAAGGCAAAAACATAATACTAAATATATCAAATAAAAAGCAAACTAACCTTTTCCTTACAGCAAAGTGTAGTAGAGTCTAGGTAAGCCTTTCTAGTAAAGCTCTAAAATGTTTTATTTTACCCCTTAAATCGAAGGTTTAGTTCCTAGCTCCACTCCCCTCAGTTCACGGATGATTAAACTTAACTGACCTCTTCTATCCTATCCGTGAGTCTTTAAGTGACCTGTTTTAATTTCTGCCTGACTCACAAGAGACAGAGCTGTTGTTTCTTTTCAAGTTTTGGTGCAGAGTAAATGATGAACGGTGCAGCTCGAACAGGACAGGAAAAACTTTTATTAAATGACACAATTCCACAAATTCAAATCCACAGGTTACAGCCTTAAAGAAACATTCTACAATTCCTCTCATGCACGAAACTAATACATAACATTTATATACACTTTTGTCTAAACTGTTTATCTAAAACACTTGACTCAAATGCTTGTGAACTATATAAATATAAAATAAATAAATAAATGTTATACTTGTAAAGATGTATACATTTTTTATATAAAACTAGTATACAATATATAAATGTATAAATATATGAATAAATATACTTTAAAAAAATTCACAAAACAATTGATACAATATGTTTTTTAAAAAAATCAGTATAGTGTTGACTGGAATATATATAGAAAAATAAATAGTTAAATAATATGTGTATTTATATAGATAAACGTCTTAACAGGTATATAATGTTAAAAATCATGTTGGAAATATATTGGAAATATATACAGCAAATCTGATGTATAAGGCATGCTAAAACAATTGACAAAACTACAACATAATTAGTCAAGAATAAGAAATGGTTTCATACTGATACTATCATTAATGCCTGGAAAACTTGTGGCATCAGTGAATATCTGCCACTTACTTTCCATCATTGCTAAGTACACTTTCCAATTACCCCCACAAACACTACTTTCAATATGTTCTAAAATGGAAAATGTGAAATAATGTTGGTTCCCTTTACTAAATATATGCTTATACAAGGCATTCTTCATATCTTTAGTCTGAATCTTATAATAATGTTCATATATTCTTTTTTTAAAATTCCTCTCGGTCTTGCCTATGTAGAATGCTGGGCATACAACACATTTTGCAAGATATGCTACTTGTCTAGTGTTACAATTTCCTACCTTACTTTTTATATGTGTCTTATTGAGATTATCCAACTTAAATCGCACCTCTTCATTGATGTATTTACATTGGTTACAAGAGCCACATTTTAAAGTTCCCTTAGAGTTTGACTTATATTTTGCTGTGTGTGTTGTCTTCTCAAGTAACTTCTTAATATTAGGGGCTGTTTTAAATACACATATGGGATATTTCCCTAATGTGATATCTATACTTTCTGTTATAGTAATCAAATCCCAGTGTCTATTTATCCCATATGTGTGCCACCATGAAACACAGAAAAGTGATCATAGCACTGTCCCTGTCAACAACACCAATGTTGACAGGGACAATGCTATGTGTGCTACCACGGAGCACAGAAAGGTGATAATAGCATTGTCCCTATCAACAACACCAATGTTGTTGAGTCCCATGTTTGTAGCAGTGAGTTGTGCACAGATCACAGCCCTAAACATCAGTTGGTTGTATCTCAGACTCATCCACATGTCAGTGGTTAGCTGTGATAGTGGACAATGCCTTGCTGAGCTCCTAGCCTCCAGTGCAGTAGGCATCTGTACATCATATACACTCTGCTCATCTGCTCCTGCTGACACAACACATGGGGTGGCCTGACCCTGACTGGGTAGGCAGCATGTTGTGCTATGCAGGTTGTATGAAGGCTGCAGTGTTATCCTGGCCACTTGGTGTAGACCCAGCCAGGAGTGAGACAGACAGTGTCAATATGTCCTGAGACTATTACTTTGTGTGTGTGTGTGTGTGTGTGTGTGTGTGTGTGTGTGTGTGTGTGTGTGTGTGTGTGTGTGTGTGTGTGTGTGTGCTGTCATCATCATCAGAGTCTGACAGAGTACTAACCTCAGCCTGTTGTTATGACCCAGCCTCTACAGGTGAGACAATATCAGTGGCATACCCTATGGATGCAAATACATAACAATACTGCAAGATAAATCTTGCTTTGCAAGCCTCATGCCCCAAACCTCATGGTGTGCATGCTAATGGCAGCTGAATTCCATATCTATAGGTAGTTACTAGGCTTGGAGTCCTCAGTTATCCCCTGGGATGCAAGCCTAGTAACTACTTATAACAACATATGAAACACCTACTGGTGACAATGTTCTCCTGAGTCTGCAAACCTGAAGTACCTGTGTAGGACAGAGCTACTGTTGCATTGATACACTCACAATTGCTTTATGACTCCTGTAGTTTGTTACTATACCTAGCTGGTCTCCATGCAATATGCATAGCATCTAGTCGTTCTCCCTCATTATCACCATACAGAATGCCGGAAATATTTGTTTTCTGTGAAAGTGGAGCTTGATATCAGACCCCCCCCCCATTCCTATCCTTTCTACAAGTATGTTGTACAGTATGCCTTTCCTGAGACCCATCATGTCATGTCATTTACATAGGTTCATAGGTTCATAGGTTCATACTAGGCTATCTGCCCAAGGGCATTTATAAGCCTAGCCCATAGTTATGTGGCTTTCGCCACCCCTTTAGTTTGAAGAAGACTATGCCTATTATTTTGCTGTGCCTCTGTCAAGCAGTGACACTGAAGTAATCCCTGGGGTATATCTGCGATCTCCCATCCATTGGTCAAGATTCCTCTTGAACAAGGCCAGCAAGGTGCTCTGCCTCACATGTACCGGGATTTTGTTCCACAGCATAGGGAGTCTCTGGGTGATGAATCTGTCCCTCCAGCACGTTCTATTAATAACCGTGTCAAGGTTTAAGTCTCCCGCCTTGTGGTTCTGAGGGATCTAGATTTTTGAGGTGAAGCATATTCATCAAATCTGGGTTTGACATGGCCTTATATGTCAGGCACAGGTCACCTCTGAGCAAGCGGTATGTGACTGAATAGAGCTGGAGTTCTTTCAGTCGGGCAGCATAAGACATATTTTTGAGACCCTTTATCCTTTTGGTGAGGAACTTTTGGGGCCTTTCCAGCTGCTGCAGGTGTCGGGTCAGATACATTCCGAATGGGGCATTGTACTCAATCATAGGTCTAATGAGTGATGAGTACAGGGGGACGATGACCTCCCTAGATCTAGATGTGATTCCCTTCATGATCAGGTGGGCAATGTAGAAGGTTTTCCTAACTACTTTGGCAACATGAGTGTCAAACGAAAGGCTACTGTCAACCTGGGTCCCCAGATCCCTGATGACTTCTTCTGTGCTCAGTGGATTGCCACCTATATGGTAGCTAGGGGTAACCTTGTTTTTCCCGAAGGGTATGACTATGCATTTCTTGGCGTTTAACTTTAGGCCATGGCTCTGGCACCAGTTATCCGTTTCTGTGAGGCCCTTCTGAAGGATATCTGTGTCAGATGTGTTTTCGACTATGGCCCAGTTTGCAGTCATCTGCAAACTTTGTCAGCCATAACCCTCTTGTGTTTGCTTGTACTTCAGAAAAGTAGATGCCGAACAAGAGTGGTCCCAGGACTGAGCCCTGTGGGACACCACTTGTGACAGGCTTTGAGTCTGACATGGCGCCAGCAACTCTGACCCTGTGGGTTCTGTCACTTGGCCAGTTTGCAACCCATCTTGTGATGTATGGGTTTACATTCAAGCTGATGAGTTTTTCGATGATACCTGAGTGGGGTATTGTGTCAAAAGCCTTTGCCAGGTCGAGGTAGGCTGTATGGACTGCCTTGCCCTCATCAATGGCCTTGGTGACTGTTTTGAAAAAGTCAACCAAGTTTAAAAGGCATGATCTGCCTTTGACAAAGCCAAACTGGGTTGGATCCAAAGTCTGCAAGTTCCCTATGCCTTTATTTATGAGTTCCATTATGATCCTCTCCATGGCTTTGCAGATAAGGCTTGTCAAGCTAATGGGACGGTAATTTCCAGGGTCGGTGGAGGCACCGCCCTTGTGAAGTGGGACCACAGTCGCCGTGCGCCACTCCTTGGGTACGTATCCTGAGGTGAGGCTAAGATTAAACAGCTGTCCTAACTGCGGGTTTAATTCCTCATTGAGTTCATGGAGCACACAGCCGGGGACACCATCCGGTCCCATGGATGCTGTGTTTTTTGCCTTGGAGAGAGCAGTTCTTACTTGGGCGTTGGAGATGTTTGGGGGGCTACAATCCTCTGGTATAGATATCTCTCCTTTTGGGGGGGAGAAGTTTGCACTGAACCTGTCAGCCAGTATGTTGGCAATGTGTGTAGGTTCAGTAATCTTCACATCATTTTGAACTAATTCTGAGCATATCTGGGAGTTTCCTCCTAGGTTTCTAACATAGCTAAAGAAGGCCTTATGATTGTCTTTTGAGTCCTTGGTGATTTTTCTCTCAAAATTTGCTTTGGATGATTTTATGAGAGCTCTTAGTTTTTTACTTATAATGATCAAAGGTGTCTTACCTTTCAAGGATTTTGCTCTATCTTGTAGTAGTTTCCTCCTTTTGTTGTAGAGCTTGTTTATGGCTGGGGTCCACCAGACTGGACGCTTGCCTTTGGTGCAAAGAGTCTTAGTTTTGTTTGGGATTGCCTGATCCATGCAGTCCTGTAGGTGCTGGCAGAAGGCATTTGTAAGTGATTCAGCAGTTTGAGTAATGTTTACCACTGGCTCAGGGGCCTTAAAGGAGACCACACTAGTTTTTAGAAGTGTGAAGTCGGCTTTTGAGAAGTTTTTCACTGTGGTCTTTTTTATTTCAGGTGGGGGCGGGATGAGGACCTCCAGCGAGATTAGTTTATGATCTGATCTCACCAGTGAGGGGTATACTTCTGGTGTTGAACATTGTGATCCCATGTTCATGATGATGAGATCAAGTATGTTTTCTCCTCTTGTGGAGATGGTGACTAGTTGTTCCATGGCATTTGAGTTTATGAACTCCAGGAACCTTTGGGCTAGAGTGTTTGGGCTTGAGCAGTGTTCCCAGTCTATATTAGGGTAGTTGAAATCACCTAGTATGATGGTGTTTGGAGATACATTTATCCCCTCCAGTGTTTTCAGGAAGGCCATGTGAGGTTTCTGAGTTTGAGAGGGTGGCCTGTAACATGCTACAAATTGCAGAGCAGTCTTGCCTATGGTTAATTGCACCTGGATGGTCTCCGATGCATCGTGCGTTGCCACCAACCTTGAGGTGTGTGTGTCCTTTATGAATATGGACACCCCCCCTCCTTTCTTGGTGTTGTCCGGATTTTGGGGCTGGAACGCATGATATGAGGTGAAACCTGATAGTGCTGGGGTGCTCTCAGGAGCCTTGAACCAGGTTTCTGTCACAGCACAGACATCGATGTTCTCCATACTGAGAAGGGCCTCGAGTGCATGCATCTTGAGATTGAGACTTCTGGCATTGAGCAGCATTAGCCTTAGTTTTTTCCTTTTTGTGTTCTAGGGTGGTAGGTTTAGAATTTGAGCCTTGCCTAAAAAGGCACTATGGGGTGGCAAGAGCCTTTGCCAATATCCGAAGCCCAGGGGTGACAGGTGCAAGCCGTCCCTTGCAAAGCAGCGTGGCTTGTCCAGCATGTCATCCCAGGCAGACAGACATTGGATCCCCTTTGAATGACACCAAAATTTAAGCCAATTATTAAAGCTGATCATCTTATCACTGTATTGTGGCATCATTCTAGGTGAAGGTAGGATACTGCTCAAGGTCAGGGTCATACCTGCCTGGGCTACATAATCAGAGAGCTCCTCAATGTCTCTTTTCATGTAGTCCAAGGAGGTACATCTCAGGTCGTTGACACCAGCATGGACAATGACTGAGTCGTACTTGTACCTGCTGTTGAGAGACCTGAGTGCTTGCGTTATGTGGCGGATTCTAGTGCCCGACAGGCAGCTTACTGTGACCTTCTCCTTACTCAGTCTGTTGAGCGGGACGTCAGTGTGCCTGACTATGGAGTCACCAATGACTAGTGTGTCTGGCATTGTGTTTGGCCTTAAGGGCTGTGACTGTTTGACACTCTGACTGTGTGGTCTATGTGTTGCATGTGTTGGGTCCTGAGGTGGTAGTTGTTTGGGTGTCTGCTTTGGAGGCCTCTGCTGTTTTGGTAGATTTTTGGTCAGAGCCTCCGAGTATGTCTTTGTGTGATTATGTGTATGATTTGAAGTTGTGATGGTACTATGTGTGACTGGGTATGTAGTGTGTGTGGTTACCTTCTCCTCCTATCTGGTCTTGCCAGTCCTATGTTGAGAGAGCTCAGCCTCCACTTTGGCCGTATAGTTGCATCTCTCGCATTTATTTGTGTTTTGTGGGAGAAGAAGAGGATTGTCTGTGTACATGAGGCAATTGTAACATTGCCTCAATATTCCCAGGTTCACCAGTTCTGCAGGAGAGGACACTAGCAACTGATCCCTCGACATGCTAGAAGTAATAGATAAAAAAACTTACAAAAGACTCTAGGGGATGAGGGTTCTAGGCTGGTGGGGTACTATCTATAATAATAGTGCTTTATCAAGGTGCAAGTACTGTAGGAGCAAGTGCTAGGCTTTACAGATAGAGAATAGTCTACTTGGGGATCAAGTAGAGATGAAGCTTTTAGTTATAGGATACGCTGGTTAGATTGGCAGTACAGTTCGAGGAAGGTAGTTTTAAGGGAAAATTTGAAGAGTGGAATTTAGGTAGCCCGAATAGTTTAACCTTGTTTAACCGCCGCTGCTCTTGTGTGCAACAGTGGCAACTCCGTGCTAAATCGTGCTAAAGCACGCTAATGTGTGCTTTATAGCAGGGGGCTGGAAAAAACAGGAAATGACCAAAAATGGTCAACGAATTACTAGTTGCTGTCTCTAACCACAACTCTGAGGACAAACAAGCAGCTCAGTACTCCCCACTCCCACTGGTGAGTAAAGAAACTACCTCTGGCCACACAAGAAAATGGAGGAACACAGGAACCAAATACAAAGCCCAGGGATCAGCAAAATCTGATCACTGGAACAACTAGCTAGGAAAGTTTAGGAAAGGAGAAGTATTTTTTTTTTTTTTTTTAGTTTTTTTGCAAACAGACAGAAAAAATACAGAAAATGCTTTGGTATTCGACTAAATGCACCAATTTGTATGAAACTATATGTGGTAAGCAGTACTGAGCTGCTTGTTTGTCCTCAGAGGAGTGGCCATTGCTGCATGGTGAGGATCCTCCCACCCACAGCACTGACAGTGTTTACCACTGCTTACCACATATAATTTCATACAGATTGGTGCATCCTTTCAAACAGCTATTGTCTTTGTGCCCCGAGTATCTGTATCAAAATATCATTCTCTGTGGGATTGACCTTAATAATATCTGTTCTCCACTGTCTTCAGAAGACATGCATACACCTAGGGGACAGGACAACATAGACTGGAAAGGCATAAGTAGATGTAAAGAAGTAGATATGCTGGTACATTAGGAATGGCTGTGTATTCTGAATGGGTATAATGTAGGTTCCTCATATATTCTGCCAACATCGGAGGGTTGCCTGAACAGACAGAAATAGCTGTTCTGTGTCAGTGGGCTCCCATTCCCTGCTCGGGTTATAATTGAAAAGGTGCGTCAGTGCAGTAAAGTACAACTGTAGGTGCCTGTTATGGCATGAGTAATACATCACATTAATCTTAACAAACATAAAATTACAGGGACATTTACACTACAGATATTTACAGGTGTACAACCCTGCTAACATATCTTTTACCGGACTAGTGTGCACATCTGTGTGCCTCCTATTGGCTATTTCTTGTGCATATATTGATTTTGTGTTGCTATAAAGTGATTCAAGCTGTTGAAATAAGTCTGATGCACATTTTTTCTATTGTTCCAAGTATTGGCATCCAAAATGGCAAATCACCCATGAATTTCACTAAAAAGGTACATGCTTATTTATACTATAAAGGCAAGACTCCACCTTTTTCTGAGAATTGTGCATAGATACATTGAGCTGTACATCACCGGTATACGGTGCATGCCTTATTAGCATAGATACATTCAGTTGTACATCACATTTATGATATGCATGCCTGATGAGGCATAGAAACATTGAATTGTACATCACTGGTATGCTGTAAATGCCTCACGAAGCATAGATAGAATAAGTTGTACATTACTGACATGCTATGCATGTCTGATGAGATGTAGATACATTCCGCTGTATATCATACATTGCTGGTATGCTATGCATGCCTGATGAAGCACTGATATATTGAGCTGTATATCCTGCTGTGCATGCCTGATGAGGCATAGATATATTTATCTGTACATCACTGATATGATGTGCCTGTCTGATCATTCATGCAAGCTGTTTTTGTACACACCATGTGAATCTACAATGGAATAGGGTGTGCTGCATGTGATTTAGACTGCCTTGTAAAGCATGATGTTTACACTACTATTTTGATTTGTCATATTTTTGTGGAAATTACTGTCTGTGCTAATACCCCATGGGGAATGCCTGCCTCATGTATAAAGGCAAGCAAAATAATAGTCTATCTCCAGAACAGTAATTTCAGGGAAAGTCTGTGTATCCTTTCAGGAAGGTGGATGCCTAGTACCACTTGATACCTCTGCTGTCCAGAGAGAGACTAGCTTCTCAAATACCAGTAAGTAGTGCAGGCACCTGCATGATGATCTACGTCACTGTCACCCTGGAGAACTTCATATGTAAGGAGCAGAGTTTAAGCAAAAATACCTCACATGACATAGTAAATATTTACCATATCTGTTGTTTTCAGTATTGTATTCAATAAAAAAATGCTATTTACAATAAGTGCGCTATTAATTCTCTTTTTTTTTTTAGCTGACAGATCCTTGGCTATTCCAGTCAGTCTCTGTGGGGATTTATGTGCATGCTGTTGTGTTGTATCACTGTGTTGTTTAGTAGAACCAGAATCATAGGTTCATAGGCTGGTACTAAGCTATCAGCCCTAGGGCCTATACAATCCTAGCCATAACAATTCCCTGGCTATTTCTTCCCACAGTATTTACTTCCCTGGACCCCTGTCTAGCAGGGCGACTGACGTAATCCCCGGGTGAATTTGCTTTCTCCCATCCAATTGTCAAGGTTCCTTTTGAAGAGGGCCAAAGAGGCACTCTACTTGACATGTATGGGCAATCTATTCCAGAGTCTGGGGAGTCACTGGGTCAGGAACCTATCCCTCCAGCATGTTTTGTTTATTGTGATGACAAGGTTTAGATCCCTGGAGCATGTGGCTCTGACGGATTGGGATTTCTTTAAGTGTAGCATTTCCAGCAGCTCTGGGTTTGACATGGCCTTGTATGTTAAGCAGAGATCTCCTCTGAGTAGACGATATGCGACAGAGTATCACTGGAGTTATTTAAGATGGTCAGCGTAGGGCATCTGCTTTAGGCCTGTGATTCTTTTAGTGAGGTATTTCTGCTGCCTTTCCAGTTGTTGCAGATGTCGTGAGAGGTACATACCAAACGGGGCATTGTATTCTATAATGGGTCTAATAAGGGATGAGTACAGCGGGACAATGACCTCCTTTTTTCTGGATGAAAAGCCCTTGGTGATGAATTGTGCCACATACAATGATTTCCTGACTGTTGTGGCGATGTGGTTATCGAAAGTGAGACCACTGTTCACCTGTGTCCCTAAGTCTCGTTTTACACTTTCGGTGTTTAGTGTACTGCCACCTATATGGTAATTCATGGGTACATGTTTTTTCTCAAAGGGGATAACTATACATTTCCTGGCATTGAGCTTGAGCCCATGGCTCTGGCATCAAGCATCTGTTTCTGTACAGTATCCACATCATTTGGGGATTCAATAATGGCTCCCAGTTTGCAGTCATCTGTGAACTTTGTTAGCCAGAGTCCCTTAGTGTTGGCCTATACTTCAGAGAAGTAGATGCCAAACAAGAGCAGTTCCAGGACTGAACCCTGAGGTACTCCACTTGTCACTTGTCTGTAGCTGGATTTGGAGTTGGCTACTTTTACAGTGTGGGTTCTATCAGTAAGCCAGTTAGCAACCCATCGGGTGACATAGGGATTAATGTCCAACTTAATAAGTCTATCTATGATTCCAGAGTGAGGGATGGTGTCAAAGGCCTTGGCGAGGACTAGATAGGTGGTGTGGACCACCTTACCCTTGTCCATGGTGCTGGAGACTGATTTGAAGAAGTCAATCAGGTTCAGGAGACAAGATTGGCCCTTCACGAACCCAAACTGGGTGGGGTCCAGTGTTACTTGGATATAGTGGGAATCATGTCATGTCTTTGTATCATCACACATAAATATGTTAATTCTACTTCAATCCAAAGCTATCAGCATTAGTGCAACTGCCCCAGCTCCTTTGTAAGTAACTCTGATAGTGTGGACTGCTGCTCTGCAATGTGGGAACCAGACTGCTTTTTCCTTCACTGAACATAGACTTACTGGTCTAGTTCTGTTTTGTTCTGTGGGAATATTTGCCTGTACATATGTGTGGAGCTGAATTTTTGCATGTCATTTGCATGTCCTCACACACATATCTGTTATGTGATTTCTGGCTTACCCAGTTCATCTTTCAGTGCAGAGCATGTAGAGAATGCTGCCTATTGCTGCAGATGGCAGCAGAGACTTCAGGAAAAACTGGCTTAGTGGCATATATACCTTTCCTGGGCATATAATTAGCATATTATTGATGGGTCCTCATCTCTAAAGTCAGGTTTCCCAATTTAGTGCCCATTCTGCAGGTGTCCATGGTCCATCAGTGCTGCAGGTACATCAGCAACAGTCTGTTGCCACTCCAGCTGAGGTTGTCACGGAGGCCGGTGAGTATGGTAGGAGTACTTCATCTTGAGAAGGTTTTATCCTTTCCTAGGAAGGTAATACAAAGCTTCAGTCATTGGGCCTTGTTGTGCAATAGCTGGAGTGATAAGTGGAGGCTACAGTTCACAGGGAGATGACCCGCTGGGTTGCTGTCCAGCAATCCCTCCTGCAGTGACCAGCAGACTCACTGTGTAGTCTGGTCAATGTCATCAAGCCACCAAAGATCTGTGAGGCTGTTGCCAATAGTCAACAAGATCTGAGACCACCACCTGCTAGATCCCAGTAATATACAAGAACAATATCCAGCACAAAAGTGCACACCACAGTGTTGAAATACAGAGCAACTGATTTTATTTTTGTTCACGGTCTCACAGATAAACTGGTTTCAGCATAAGGCCTTAATCAGTATCAAATCTGTTTGGGCCAAAAAGCCTGCCTTATATAATCTCCTAATGATGGCATTATCAAACAGTGACCAGTACATACAAAATAAAGTGCAAAGTAAATAAATAAATAAAATAAATGCATATACATTTTATGTTGCTATTTATTTCTATACATTGCACTTTATTTTGCATGTACTGGTCACTGTGTGATAATGCCATTATTAGGAGATTACATAAGGCAGGCTTTTTGGCCTGAACAGATTAGAAACTGATAATGGCCTTCTGCTGAAACGGTTTATCTGTGAGACTAAGGACCAAAATAAAAACAGCTGTACTGTATTTGAATGCTGTGATTTGTACTTTTGTACTGAATTGTGTTCTTGCCTTTCCAAGCACTTCACACAACAGGGAACTACATTTCTGCTTTTGGATTTCCAGTAATGTACCCCTATGCCAGCTGACCGCTAGTAGACTCCATGTGTCCCATGTAGTCACCAGCCATTTGTTTTCCTTTGCTCTTTCTGTTTATATGTCTCCCATGTCTTACATGCCTGTAAGTCCATATCTGACCTTCTTTGTGTATCATTTTCCACATGTGTCTGGGTACCCTTGTTGCCTGCACTCACATTCCATTTCTCACTTATTGTTCCCTTTACCCCCCTTGTTTATCTGCCTCAATCTCACTCTCCCACTGTTATAAAATGGATCCTTTACCCAGCAGAAAAAAGTACTGTGTCCACCTTCAGTCAGCTTTACTTTACAGTGTTCCTGCTGTGTATTCCTCTCTTTCCTTGTAGTACTCCGATTATCAAGTACACCCCCTTCCATACATTTTATTGTACCAGCTGGGCACCTGTCCACTGCTCCTTACTACCTCCTATACTCTGTTTTGTTTGCTGCTTTCCATTATGGATGACAGTTGACACTGCTTGCTGTAATTCACATTTGTCTTCTTGTGTGTGTCATGTAATGTGGCAATAGATCACAGCTTTGCCTTTCTCTGTTGACTTTTAATCATGTTTCTCTGCTTCATTTGCAAAATTTTGTCTTCAGCTCAGCTGCCTCTCTGAAATACAGTAGTCTGACTCGTTGCTGTTTGTACAAATTCATTTATTCACTTATTATTTATTAATTTCGATTTAGAAATACTATTTAGTTTGCTTATACAACATTAGTACTGTTATGAATCCAGAGAAAATTTTCTTTAGATTTTGTATTACATGAGTATAGTACAGTAGATTAACATAGTAATGCTGAGATACTGAAACTGGAATGAGTTTTATCTTATACCTTGAACTTTGAATACAAATTGATGTTCCTGGCTGTGTATAGACATAGAACTGGATCGTCAAATAGTTTGTCTCCATTACATAAACCACATAATTTTCCATTGAAAGTCTTAATTCAATTTAATCTTGTACTATGTGTAGGCATGTTACTATGTGTAGGTGCATTATTATGTCTAGCTATGTTACAGCAAAGTGTAGAAAGAGATGTAATTTTACCTACTTCATTACATTTCTGCCTATGTAGTACAAGAGTGAAGTTTGGAAATTTTGTGTACACATCGAATATTCTAAAGTTGCAAAAAAATGGACATACAAAATTAATTTTGTGGCAAACTATCTGGCAGTAGACATATAAAAAGATGACAGTGGCTAATTCACAGCTTTGTAAGAGGTTTCTAGGGTTGTTCACCATATCATTAGCTCATGTGATCACCATTAAGATCAAATGAAATCACTGATGTCTACTGCTGTAATGGGTGAAAAACTATCCAGGATTACTTCTGAAACAGTAGTAACCCGTATTTAACATTTCAGGGGAATCTGGTAAGGGTAGTCTGATGGAATTTAAACTATAGACATATTTTGGAACAGAGATGCATATCAACCCACTCAAACAATAAATATCACTTGGGGTCTGAGAAACAACTGTGATTTAGGAGGGGAATAAAAAAAAAGCAAGCTTTCTTTCTTTCAGTAGTTTTCGCTGTCATGCATCTCATATGGGAGTGATTAAACATCACAAGAAACTACATTGCTTCCTGAAGAAAATTGGCAGACTTTTCCTTCTCATAAACCACAATTAATTCCAACATAAGAAAAGAATTATATGCAGACGTACTACTCTGAGAGATGAAACTTTGCAGATGGCAGTCACAGTCAAAATAAATAAGGGTTAGTGCATTACAGCTCTAATTTCTGAAATGAGATGGGACAGTTATTAAATCGATCATGTGCTTCAGAAGTATTCATGCCTACCCAGTGCAATCAGCTCAAATACTGTTTTTACCATATATTTTGATGTAATGGTAGTTTTTCATGCTCGCTTGGAAAAATAAATTTTTAATGCTTTAGTGCTTTGCCATTATGGTCATGAACTTTGTCACAAGCTTTGTCATATGACTGACTACGCTTCATAACTTGATTAGTTTAATTTTATTTTAAATGATGTACCGCAGAAACAGTAAACAGTTCACATGCATTAACAGTTCACATGCATTTAAGCTTAATGATTTCAAGTGTGCGTGCATGTGTGTATGTGTGGCATTCTGCTGGAAAAGTACTTAGTGCTTTTAGCCAAGAGTTTGCTTCATGGGCATTATTTGGCTAAGAAGACAGGAATTACACATTGCCTTTGAATCCCTCTTATGGGCACTAATTAGCATTTCACTATAGGCTATTTGTCTGTGAATGTCAGCCTTAGTGCTCCAGTCTTATAGTTCTTCACTATCTAATTCAGACAAATTTGCATCTCCTTCCCATGTCCTCTAAGCTTTCAATGAGATCTTCTGTTTCCTTTCCCATCCCAGATAGATGAAGTGGTGACCCCTAAAAATTGCTTGTTCATGATTATGTGGCTGTGAATCCTTGTGTGTGTGTGTGTGTGTGTGTGTGTGTGTGTGTGTGTGTGTGTGTGTGTGTGTGTGCGTGTGTATATGTGTGTGTGTATGTATGCATGCATGTGTGTGCTCAGCAATTGACTGACATCCCATCCAGTACTGGAACTCTGCCTTATACTAATAATTTGCCAAGAGAGAATCCAGGTGCCCTATGACCCTGAATAAGATAAAATGGGTATTAAAGAAATAAATGAATGATTTTCAGTGTGCCTTCTAATAACAACTATCAAACAACTTACTTGGAGTCAAGAACTGTTTACAACAAGATAAAGAATATAAATCACACGTATGTTGGCCAGTCTTATTCACAGCTATTACTCCTTCATTTTTATTACAGTCCCAGCAGCAGAAACTATTCCATTAAGTAAGAAGACTGTCAGGGAAGCAGGGAAGGAATGTATTATGAATGTGAGCCAAAGAGTGTTTGGTTTACATCCATCCATCCATCCTCAACCCCTTTTTCCCATTTTGCACATGTGGTTTGGGGTGTCACTTCAATAGTGACAATCATCTCAATCCAAGGTTCTCTTTAAATACTGTTGTATAACATTGTGTGGTAAACTGTTGGAGAAAACTCGATGCAAAAAAAGCGACATTCTAGTTAATGAAATATTCACTGTGATGCACACACAGTGGAAGACAGAAAGACAGAAAGAGAAGGAGGGAGTGAGAGAGGAAAAAATGTGAATATTATGAAGCTATGTGGAAACAGCTACTATAAGAGAAGAACTGGGGAAGGCAGTCGTTACATATTGGGTGGTCACAAGGGTACTGAAGAAGCAACTGCCTCAAAACAGATGTTTCACATGGTCATCCTTCGGTACTTGTATCATTCTAACCAAAGAGTCAGGATTTAGCTTTAGTGTTTTATTCCTGAAAACTTTTTTAAGTATATGTCTAGTTATCATTAAGATAGACAACCTCCACTCACAGAATAGATGTATGTCTCCAAATTGGACAGGGCAAGTGTATCCTGAATGTATCCAAAATTACTAATCATATAATGTAGCATAACACCTTTCATACTGGTTTTATGTCTTAATATAATTTTGTAATTAATTTTCCACTGTACAACCTGCATGGAAGACTGAAGCTCAAGATTATTTGATAAACTTAACCTACACTTCCTTGAGTTTCCACTGGATTAGGACAACATTTGCCAAACCTAATTTCCTGGTTTTGACTCCCTGGTTACTATTGGTATAGTTTCTATGTAAGGGATGACCATGAGCCTTCTGTTTTAAGGATGTTCCCTTTTCTTTGTGTTCTTGTAAATGTGGAATTGGGACATATAAGTTTAGGAAACTTGGAAGACTCCCCCTCCATGGGGTGTATGGTGCTTTCCCTTGTAGAAAAATTATTATTTAAAATGCTTCCATTGGGTTATGTCCACTAGCAGTTTCACTCTTCAAGCTGAGACATCATGGTATCGTGTTTTAGGGATTCATTGCTGAAACCTTTATTACAGTTAAATATAACCATTATTAACAGTGGCAGTACATGCATTTAGTTAAAAAAATTCCACCAAGCTTCCAGAAATCTAATCCAAATTTTATTAAAATGAATATATCTCATGCTATTAAACAATACAATTGTACTCAAGTTTTTAAAGAGGTACCTTTTAGAAGTGGTTAGAAAGAAAACTATTGGCATATTCTAAATTCACAAGAATATAGTGACTACCTTACTCCCTTTACTAGAATATAGTGACTACCTCACTCCCTCTAATAGAATATAGTGACTAACTCACTCCCTTTACTCATTAACTTCCATGTCATCATATTTATACAGGGCCTTAATTTTTCCAAGGTAACCCATGACTTTACACCTTGACCCTACAAGTGATCCATAAATTCTACACTGTGCTTAAGGGCACTCTTCATCTTGGTGCGGTGCACATTCTGCAGTAAGATGCATGAATCCAGTCCTACACAACACTGCCAGGCAAGGTAGTCAGCAAACGGTAGTTAATAAAGGTTATTCTCTTTTGCCAACTCTGCCTAAAGTTCACACAGTTCTAATCCTTTCACCAGCTTCAGCTTTTCACATTGATGTGCTGTATGTCTTTTCACAGAGGTCATTGCCTTTCAAAGCTATTTTCTGACCTGCCCCCCCCCCAATTAGGTCCTTTTGAGAAGCTAAAACAGCCCATCTCAGATAAGGAGAAAGCAGCTATCCTATCACTATTTCAAAAATACCTTCACATTGCTTCGGCAGTTGGACAGTGCCATAACATGCATAAGCAGTCTTCTGTTTGTTGCCTCAGCAAGAACTGTCTCCTACCATTTTGATACACTCTTCATTTGTGTTAACTGCCATTTTATCATAATTTTTCAATGAAGGCAAAACAATAACCTTGCTTTTAAAAATCTGCATGTGACTAATTCATTATGCTAGCATTTGTTGTAGTCTTTTCTATGGGATCACTTCCTCTTAACTCTAAGCCAAAGCTCCTTCCCATTTTTTGCAGACACTCAAGAGCAGTCTTTGGCTGTATAACTCTTTGGGCAGATTATCCCATTCAGTATTGTGAGCTGATTGCCCCCTTCTCTTACTCAGCCCCTGTGTCTATTTACAACCAGTTCTGGCCACAGCCATACCTCTCAATCATTCTGAATTTGACAGACGTTTCAATTTTTACTTTTGATATCATTGCTGTTCTGCTGTTCCACTTTGTCCTTAGTTGGCTTAAATTTCTGCTTTTGCTTTGATCGCACAGTCATTGTGAGAGGAGTTATGTAAAGTGAAACAGAGTTAAAAATAATAGAAGACCAGAAGTGGAAGTTTGCAATTTCTTTGAAAGCTTGTATCATGGGTAAACTGGTGATTATGAGATAAGACCTGGGGTTTTCCTTGTTCTTCTTTCACACCCTCATGTTAGATGTGTTGTAGTTATTGTTGTTGCTTAACATGGCACAAGCTGACTTCCTGCATATGGTATTCCATTTCTGAGACTGCTGCCTTCAAGCTCTGTGTCATCCAATGCATAAATTTAACAGCTAGGATTACAGAGGTTTAAGTTAAAAACTTTTGGCTGTGATTTTAAAGAGAAATGATAGGAAATAATAAGACCTGGCTACAGAAAGAAAGTTTAGTTATGCCTCAGGGTAAGTCAGCATACAGTAAAGTGATGGAGACATTCTGAGTGCACTTCAGAAGTTGCCAGCTAGAGTGAATTTGTTTGAACTGACATCTGTGATTGCGAAGAAGGTATACAACAGGCTACCTCTGCATACTGGTACTGTGTAGCATACCTCTCAACTGTCCAGATTTTCATAGAATGTCCAGATTTTTCCTCATATTTTTGGTCTGTTTTACTCTTTGGTTTTCTGGAGTTTTGTGGCAAATCAGTGAGGATTCAATTCAGTAAATAATGACAGGAATTTGAGTTTGAGACTTCATATCCTTCAGAAAATGTATGATAACACAAGACCTGTGTCTTGTAGCAATTTTCTAAGTTTATAAGAACAATATTTAAAAAAAAAGTCCCTATTTTTGGGTGTCATTCCCCCCATTATTTTTGGACTTTGTCTAGATTTTTTGTGCTTGCAGGTTGAGAGCTATGGTCTGCTGCTCTGCTTCCATTTTTTGTTACTGCTGCCTCCACGCACAACTCTTGGAAGACAAAACCATGTCATTTGTCCTTTATATAAAGGCACAGGCTGCTTTGACTTCTCTTTCATAGGTTCATAGGTTCATAGGTAGGTACTAGGCTATTGGCCCTAGGGCCTATAAAAGCCTAGCCAAAAATGTACCTTGGCTTTCGCCACCCAAGAAAATTATTTTCCTGTGCCCTTGTCAAGCAGAACCACAGAAGTGATCCCCAGGGTGAATTTCCTATTGCCCATCCAGTCATCAAGATTTTTCTTGAAGAGTGCTAATGAGGAGCTCTGTTTGACATAGATAGGTAGTCTGTTCCAGAGTATGGGAAGTCTCTGGGACAGGAAACTATCCCTCTGGCATGTTCTGTTTATTGTGGTGACAAGGTTTAGGTCCCTAGAGCGTGTAGCTCGGAGGGATTGGGATTTCTTTAAGTGGAGCATGTCCAACAGCTCTGGGTTTGACATAGCTTTGCATGTTAGGCAGAGATCGCCTCTGAGTAGGCGATATGCGATGGAGTAAAGCTGGAGTTTTTTGAGATGGTCTGCATAAGGCATCTGCTTGAGACTAGTAATCCTCTTTGTGAGGTATTTTTGTGGCCTTTCCAGTTGTTGTAGATGTCTTGTGAGGTACATACCAAAAGGAAACAACTGTAGAAACTGCAAAATAAAAATCCAATTCCTGGTGCAGAGTAAATGATGAACGGTGCAGCTCGAACAGGACAGGAAAAACTTTTATTAAATAACACAATTCCACAAGTTCAAATCCACAGGTTGATATACATACCAAAAGGGGCATTGTACTCTATAATGGGTCTAATGAGTGATGAGTAGAGTGGAAGAATGACCTCTTTTTTTCTGGATGAGAAACCTTTTGTGATGAGGTATGCCATGTAGAAGGATTTTCTGACCACTTTGGCGATGTGATTATCAAAGGAGAGACTACTGTCCACCTGTGTCCCAAGGTCTCTTATCACACTTTCGGTGTTAAGTAGACTACCACCTATGTGGTAGTTCATGGGTACAGAATTTTTACCAAAGGGGATGACAATGCACTTTTTTGCATTGAGCTTGAGACCATGTGTTTGACACCAGGCATCTGTCTCAATGAGGCCCTTTTGTAGGATGTCCACATCGTTAGGAGTTTCAGTTATGGCTCCTAGTTTGCAGTCATCTGCAAATTTAGTTAGCCAAAGACCTTCTGTGTTAGCCTGTGCTTCACAGAAGTAGATACCAAACAGGAGAGGACCCAGGACTGAACCCTGTGGTACTCCACTTGTCACTGGTCTGAAGTCTGATTTGGAGTCTGCTACTTTCACAGTGTGGGTTCTTTCAGTAAGCCAGTTGGCAACCCATCTTGTGACATAGAGATTTATACCTAGTTTAGTGAGTTTATCTATAATTCCAGAGTGGGGGATGGTGTCGAACACCTTGGCGAGATCTAGATAGGCTGTGTGAACCACCTTACCCTCATCCATGACCTTGGTGACTACTTCAAAGAAGTCTATCAGGTTTAGGGGACATGATCTGCCTTTTACAAACCCAAACTGTGTGGGGTCCAGGGTTTGGAGATCTCCAATGTCTTTGTTTATGAGTTCCATGATGATACGTTCCATGGCGTTGCAGATGAGACTCATCTGGCTAATGGGGCAGTAGTTCCCGGGGTCTGTTGTGGCCCCCCCCCCTTTGTGGAGTGGGATAACTGTCACGGTGCGCCATTCAATGGGCACAAAGCCTGAGGTGAGGCTATGATTGAACATGTTACTTAGGTGGGGTGCCAGTTCATTCTGTAGTTCATGTAGAAGGCAACCTGGGAAGTTGTCAGGTCCCATGGATAGTGTGTTCTTGGCTTTGGAGAGTGAAGTTTTTACCTGTGCAGCCGTGATTACAGGAACTTTGCATTCTTCCGGTATAAAGATGGGCCCTTTAGGGGGTGAGAGGGGGGTAAAGTTAGCACTGAACCTATCTGCCAGGATGTTGGCAATATCAGTTGGCTCTGTATATTTAGTGTCATTGTGCTGTAACTCAGAGCAGATCTGAGTGTTGCCATTGAGATTTTTAACATAGCTATAGAATGCTTTGTGCTTGTCTTTAGAATCAGTGGCAATTTTGTTTTCATAATTAGCTTTGGAGGATTTTATGAGGGATCTCAGCTTCTTACTGAGGCTGTCCAGGGAGTTCCTCCAATCATGGGATTTTACTGTTTTTTTGCAACAGTTTCTTTCTTCTGTTGTAGAGTTTGTTTTTGGCAGAAGACCACCAGATTGACTTCCTTTTTTTGGAGGATAGCATCTTGGTTCTATTAGGGATAGCATGATCCATGCACTCGTGTAAGTGCTTATAAAGTGCATAAAGGATTCAGCAGTCGTACCTCTATTGTCCATCTGCATGGGTGTCATGAAGTTTGCCACTTCTGTCTTAAGCAGCATGAAGTTGGCTTTGGAGACATTTTTTACGGTTGTTTTCCTAATAGGGGTGGGAGCGGGATGTGGATGTCTAGGATGATTAGCTTGTGGTCTGATCTGACCAACGAGGAGCTGACCTCTGGTGTGGAACACCGGTCACCCATGTTGGTGATGACCAGGTCTAGGATATTGCTGCCTCTGGTGGGGGTGTGGATAAGTTGATCCAAAGCGTTGGAATTGATGATTTCCAGAAAACGTTGAGCAAAAGAGTTGGTACATGAGTAGTTTTCCCAGTTAATGGTAGGGTAGTTGAAAGCACACATTATTAGTGTAATATTTTCCAGTGTATCAAGAAAAGAGGAGTGGGGATCCTGGGGCATGGTGGGGGGTCTGTAGCAAGCTACAATCTGGATTGTGGTTTTGCCCAGAGTTAGTTGAACTTGGATAATCTCGGATGCATTATGCTAAGCAACTAGCTTGGAGATGTGGATATCCTTAATGAATATGGACACGCCTCCACCTTTAGTGTTTCGGTCCGGGTTTGGTGGCCGAAAGGTATGGTATGAATTATAGCCTGGTAATGCAGGGGTGCTCTCTGGAGCTTTGAAACAGGTCTCTGTCACTGCACAGATGTCAATGTTCTCCATTTTAAGGAGTGCCTCGAGTGAGTGCATTTTGAGGTTTAGACTTCTAGCACTGAGTAGCATTACCCTCAGATTTTGCTTGCTTGTACCTGCTACGGTGGTGAATTTGTCATTTGAACCTTGCCTAAAAAAGGCACTATAGGGGTGGGAAGAGCCTTTGCCAGTATCTGGAATCCCAAGGGCGACAGGTGCAGGACATCTCTGGCAAAGCAGCGTGGTCTGTCGATCATGTCATCCCAGGCAGACAGATACTGGATTCCCTTAGAATGACACCAGAAGCTTAGCCAATTGTTAAAGTAAATCACTTTGTCCTTGTACTGTGGTGTCATTCTGGGTGATGGCAGGATGCTACTCAGGGCTATGTATGTAAACTCCCACTCTGAACTTTGTGATGGCCTTAAGAAAACTGTCGGCCAGCCATACCTCTCAGCTAATTCTGATTTTTGCGGAATATAATTGATTTTACCTTATTTTCTGTCCTGTCCCTCATACGATTTTTGATTTTCTAGTAGATCATCCATGGAGACTGCAATCAGTCAATAGTGCCACACCTTAGAATTTCATATTTGTTATTGTTCAGAAAATGTCTATTAATGCAAAACATGTTGCTCTATTAACTTTCTAAGTCAAACATTGTCACAGTTTCAAATCTAGCTGTTATGGATTTGTGTATGTGGGTGTACCTGTGTCTGTGTGTTCATATGTGCATACATATGCATATGTTCATATGTGCATATGTGTGGGTGTCTGTGTGCATGTATAACTTATCAGAGTGCCATAAAGTTGGATTTTTACTGCAGCTATGTAATTATGCATCTGTTAGCCATAGCATAACAGTCTTAATTTTACAGGTTGTACCCCCAATATGCAAATGTATGCATTTTTCCCCACCCTAGACATGAGAATTTACACATATGCATTTTTGACAGCTATAATTTTGGACGTTTTGTTATGATTTTGTACTCTCCTACTACGATTTTGAAAGCTAAGAGGTTGAAAGATACAGGTACAACTCAGATAGCTACATGTTAAAGCCCATGATTTTGCATTGCTTTATCTCAGCTGAAATAATTTCCATCATGCTCTCTGTTAGAAATGATATCTCTCTGCCAAAGACACAACCATTTACCTCTGTATCAGTGCATGTCTAATGGTACTGACACTATGTTAACACAATATCTCTGTTCTACTACTATAGCATACACCCATACACCACTTCTATGCCCCAGTTCTACAGTGGGACATTGGTTGCCCTTTTAAAACAATGTCCCAACATAAACATTAGACTTCTATTGCTTATCCTGTATGTAAACTTATTAGTTAATTATGTCTCACTCTTACCTCTCAGTTATCAAGAATTTTGCAGAAAATTATTGATCTTGTATATATTTTGCCCTGTCTCCTGAAAAAAAAACAGATTTTCTGGTACACCACCGAAGACTACAGTCAGTAAATAATGACAGACATTAGTGCCTCATACTCTTCTATTGTTCAGAAAATGCATCTTGATGCAAAACCTATTGGTTTATTAACTTTTTAAGTGAATTAGGGTAACATGTAAAAATTATCCCTGATTTTTGGGCATTTATCTTCTCATTATTATTGGCTTTTTCTGGAATTTTGGGCAAAGAAGTTGTGAGGTATGGCCACTACCCCAGCCAAACTGATAACCCCTGCCTGTTTCACCCCCCTGATGCTTCTCTAAACCAGACCTGATCATCATTTCACCCCCTTTTATACACGTCTCCTCTTGTAATTCCTCTCATTGAAAAAGCTAGCTGAGAAGTAACCAAATGGGGAAGATCTGTACTAACCTGCAACTTTGGTCATGGTTGGTTTTGCTAACCCTCAACCATTTACTGCCCCACAAAAATTATTAAATTTGTTTGTAACCTCTGAATGTATTTACTTATAAAGAACTGAAATATACAATATCATTCCATTCAAGTGTGGTTAACATAGTATGTAAGGCATCACTCCTATTTCTGTTAATGACAAAAACCTTTATGATCATGCCATCATTACTTGTTTGATCTTCTTCTGTAGCCTCATATAGTTTATATCCACTGTCACCTATAGTGCTAGCCCTAGATAGAACCCAAGGCATATAGGCTGTGGAGCCACTTGGACTGGCAGCTGCTGTTTTACTGGGTTAGACTACCTTTAGTACACAGATATTGATTTGCATCAGTTTATTTCTATCTGACAATGATGCACAATCTTGCTCTTATGCTACCTATTACAGCATCCAGGTCCATGGTTGGTACAATACAACCTACTGTACAGAATACTGCTTTAAGGAACTGTAAAATTATATTATGTAGGGAAAACAGAAAGGGCACTAAAATCTAAAATTTATGAACACCAGTATGCTATTTCCAAGTGAAATATTAACAAAACCCTGTACAAACACACACTTACATGCCAGGAATTCTCAAACTTTAAATTTGTAACCTTGGAAGTAGTTCTCAGAAGTCCCAGAGGTGGTTGGTGGGAGCTTAGTTTAGACTTAAGAGAACTTTATTGGATTATAAGGTTAAATGCTACTAATGCCGCTGGCCTAAATTAGCATATCTCATTAGCACCAGTATTAAAAATAAAAGCTTTAAAATGGTTATATATATATATATATATATATATATATATATATATATATATGTTTTTTTTTTTATTTTTTTATTGTTATTTTTTTAGGGACTTTGTAATACATCGTTTTTAATAATTTTTCTTCATGGGTGTTTTCTAAAATTTTTTAAAAATATTTGGATTAAATATGATGTATACTTTTTTGCAGTTAATTTATTGATTAATTAATGACTGGAGTTACTTAATGGTGACCTCACTTCCTTTTTACTTAGTTCTGATTATGTCCCAAAGTATTTATGGAGGGATGAAAGCAATAAACTTCAATTTTATGGATTTATCACAATAAAATGACTTTTTATTGACTTATTATGGACTGGATGTGGAGCTTATTGTAAAGTCCTTGTTCGAGCACTGTTTATTTTATTTGCGTTCTATTAGTGCTCGCTCCAAATGGTTTTGTTTTTCTTTTGAACCGTAAAATTCTGACAACTAGTGGTAACTCCTGTGGTTCACTTGCTCTCTTATGAAAAGGTGTATAGCCAGTAAAAAGAGATAGGGTAGTGCACATATCTTGTCTTAATGTCTTCACTACTCCAAAATGGTTTAAGCACTCTCATTCAGATAATCTGGTGGTGTATTTCCTGTAATATATCATGACTTAGGCTCCAGAATACCTTCCAAAGCCAAACATCTGCAACAGCAAGGGGAAGGTAGTCTAGTCTGACTCAGGTAAATACGTTTATGAAATCCAGCTCTAGCAGACTTGCTGGTGACCAAAGCATTCTAAAAAGATGTAACCCTCCCCCTACAGGAACCTTACAAGGTCTGATGTCCTCTAAAGAACATTTATTCTACTTGCACTGTTTTAAAGAGATAGGTCATAATCTCTTTAAATCTGAAGTCTTGTGCCTTAATAAGGATCATACTATCCCAAACATATTGGAGTCACTTTTCTATATTCTACCTTTATTGGGTTTGCATAGTAGATCAGTAAGAATTTCCATCTCTTTGTCATTGAATTCCTTCATATCTAAGCCATCCCCAAATGGTATATTATCACCACCAACAGGGCATCCTTTGCTGAACAAATCCTTCTGACCTTTAACCCTTCTTATTGGTATATTTAATACATAAATGAAATCCACACCATATTAAATTGAGTATTCCCAGTGGCATAATGTAAAACTGTAGTAAGTAATATTAGCATGCTAAGCAAACAGATGTGAAGTACATACATCTGAAATGCTATGATTTAGGCATAGTGTCAAGATTCTGTCCCTCAAATTCAGCCTTGCTGTTCATAGAATTATGATGTTCCTCATAAAGTCATACCTGTTAAGGGGTACACATTTTATTAAAAACATAACTTTATTTATTTATTTATGTATTTATCTATATATTTATTTATTTTATATTTATTTACTGGGAAAGTCCGACTAGGTGGAAACCCATTTTCAGTGGAGGCCCGGGGAGAAAAGTTCCACATAGCAACTTTACATAAAGACATTCTCCAGGAATTAATAAAATCCATGTAGGCATTGTGTAGAGCCTACACAGAATGCATCTGTGTACACAGCCATGGTTCCCCCTCTGCAGCGTGCCATGCATATTAATGATGGTGCACTGCTGAGGGAGAGCATAGGAATAGGGATATTGAATCGGTGTAAAGGGAAGTGTAAAGGCTACCTGTGGTTGTGGATGCGTACAGGGTGAGGCTCACTGTACTGACCCCTGCTACTGTTGAAATGTTGTGAATTGTTTCAGATGTGTAATATGTAATTTTTATGATTTATTTTCCTTTCTGTATGTTTGCACAGAGCGGTGCGGAGTGCAGTATTGCCAAGCTGTGATTACATATAGACACTGGACACCTGCCAGACATCTAAAAATAGAAATTGGATGTCATTAATTATCATAATTACATAATTGCTTGGGTTTTTTTTTTTTTTTTTTCTTTTTTTATAATTGCTGTTTGCACAGTGTGTTGCAGAGCACGGCAGAGCCAAGCGACGCTCATATTTACTTAACCAATGGCTGCCAGACATCAAAAAATAGAAGCCAGATGTAATTAATTATTTATTTCTGGGTCTGTTTAAGCATGTTTGCCTGGTGCAGTGCTTAGCAATGCTAACAGGTAGCCCAATAGGATATGTGAAGGTATGCTAGTTTTCATAATATCCAAGTAGCTAAATGGGTAGAGTTACAGCATAATGCTTTGTAGGTGCTGGTTTCGAGCCCACAGCAATGATAAGATGTCCGTAATTTAATTTATTATATATGCTTAATTTTAAAAACAAATATGTGAAATATGGCACTGCTGCTCTGTGCTGAGCACTGCTTAAACATGCTAAGGCTACTACTGTTTGCACGGTGCTAAGCTTCACTAAAACCTCGGTTGTGCAAGTTTTTGTATTGCTTAGCTCTGCCTAGCTGGTTTGTGAGCTGATTCTGGGCTTTTTTGAATGTTGCTCAATGACATGTAAGGGTGGGAAAACAGCCTATATTAGGAATAATAGGTGGTAATTCTGCACTATTTATTGTAGTTTAAATGACTGTTGATATGGCAGGTGGTGCTGGTGAAGGTTCACACTTTCAGCCATAGAGTTGGGGTGTTCAGGAGTCTTGGGTCTTTGTTGGCCACCTGGTAAAAAGATTATGAACTCAGGCTGCTGCAGGGAGGTTTCCAGTGCTTGGAATGCAAGGCAGAGGCATGGGATTGGTTGGCCAGGGAACTTGTCAGTTCTACTGGTATCCCCCGCACTGGTGAGCAGTGTCGTCACTATTATGATGACCTGAACAGGAGAAAGAGGGGAATCTTGGACACCTGGGTCCAAGAGGCATGAGTTGGGAATGCACCACAAAAATCTTGCCCCACAAAAATCTAAGTATGGTTTCCACTGTTTTATCAAACTGCAAGCTGAATGTCTGCATAACTGGTATACATAATGATGTACTTCTTTTCCAACAGCTGCAGCTGAGAGGGCTCGCAATGCTGAGTCCCATGCAGGGTGCCTTGTCAGGTTGTTCTGTGAGTCTGGTGAGTATGGATTTATTATGCTAACTGTAGTGCAATAAGCAAGGAAAAAGTAAAGCATTTACTGCAATAAAGTATACACAATAAAAACTGTAGTGCAATAGATGGGCAAGTAGAACTGTAGTGCAATAAATGGAGAAATAGAGCTGTAGTGCAATAGATAAATAATAAAAACTATATTGCAATAAGGAATACCAATAACAGTAAGTAAAATGGTGCACAGCAGGATTGTATTGTCATAACCATTGCAGTAGAGCTGTATGCATTGCTCATCTTTGCTAAGGTTTCTGCAGTCAAGTGTAACACTGTCTCCAGGCCAATATTTGTCATATTATGCTCTCTGTTCCTCCTACAACAGGCAATAAAGGTATATGGGGGAGATAGCCAACTCTATGGTCAGATATTGTGTGTGGACGTCACAGACATTTATCAGAAATACCAATAAAGTGTTAAGCAGCATTGTTGATTCCTAATGAAATTTGTTTTAATAAATAACATAATAAATTAATAAATGGCTGTATTGCATGCATAAGCGTTCTACTGTCACTGCAGTTAAGTATAACAGTATAATACTTCTAGAATGCAAAATGAAGTCAGTCACAAAATGCTTTAATTTCCTCCCACTCCAGGAACAAAAGACATATGGTTTAGGTAGCCCATGTTATGAGGAGATATGATTGTGTTTACATTTCACTGACACATCAGAAATAGCAATAAAGGGTTAAGCAGCATTGCTGATTCCTAAAGAAATATGTTTTAATAAATGCTGTATGACTGTATTCCATGCATGTGTGCTCTACTGTCACTGCAGTCAAGTATAACAGTTTAATACTGCTAGAATGCAAAACAAAGTAAGTCACATAGTTTTCTCATTTCGTCCCACTCCAGGAAAAAAAGGTATATGGTTGAGGTATCCCATGTTATGAGCAGATATGATTGTGTTTATATTTCACTGACACTTATCACCAATACAAATAAAGTGTTAAGCAGCATTGTTGATTCCTAAAGAAATCTGCCTACATATTTCCAGTATGGCTGTATTCCTTGCATGTCTGTACTAAGTTGCTGTAGTCAATTGTTACATTTTTTGCAGATGTTCCCTGCAGTCACAGGTACTGGGTTCTATTTCCATGCCTGTCAAGTAAGGCATGATAGATGGTTTATATACTGTACACAAGCATGCCTTCAAAGTGCCATGATTTCTCATAATGTAATTAAAACTGCCTAATCCATCTGTCACAGGATTACCAGAAAAATGATTACCTGGAATGCAACATATTACCAAATACACTTACAGAACCACTTGGTAGTTATAGAAGTCCAGACTATGTGAAAGTGTTCTGTGTAGTTGTGTACCTGCATTTGTTGTTGCTTGATTCATGCTAACCCATGCTAACAGCATGGGAGGTATGTATGTGCTACATGAGCTATAAGAAAATTGTACTCACTTTACTCAAAACTGGCAGTACATGTCTGTTTTCTGTGATATCGTCTGCATTGTCAGTAATGGAATGTCTCTCTCTCTCTCTCTGTCTCCCTCCCCACCCCTTATCTTCATATATTTATTGTTGTTATTTATTATTAAATTATTACCGGCATGCTGTTAACATACCAACTGTTATGTCACTTAATGTTGTGTTACACATAATATACATTAATATGTATTTGGAATGATAAATATGATGTTCCATTTTGTTAATACTACCAATGGTTTGGTTATTACTAACCTTAACTTATTGCTATACCTCATTTATCACAGCACATCAATGTTGGCCGGTTTTGACTGGTCTGCCTACCTTGCCTCATCCAGCTGTGGCATCAGGTCCTAGCATATCTGGGACCCAGACCAGTAGTTCCCCCACTGCTTACCCTGCACTACCTGTGGTGTTGGGTAGTACTGCTCCATGGGATAGGAATGGGGCCCCTCTGGGAGTGGTGGTGGAGGAGGTGTTGTCACCTGGGCTGAGCTGCCAGTTTTGGTGTGCAGGATAGTCTACCATGGATTTGACTGCTGCCTGCACTAGATTGAGGACATGCTGGCCAACCTGGTGGGGCAGCCTCACACTGGTGCCCAGCTTCCATCACTGCCATCCCCAGGGCAGTGACGAAGCAGTGCAGACAGTCCCATGGATGGGAGTGTGAGTCACATTGCTGCCTTGTGGAGGCACATGGGACTTACATTCCACAACACCCTCCCTATCCAAGATGTTCATCCTCCTCATGCGTCATACACCACCCCTGTCTGCTGTCTTTTTTGTATTGTCTGTCTACAAATGCATCTCACCTACACAACATACCTCCTCCACATAAACCTATGCCCCTACCCCAACATTCCACTCTCACCTTAAAAAAAATGAACACCTGTCTCAAAAAAATATCATCCTATACATAGCTCTCCATTTTGCACACATGTCCACTGAACACACATAATTTGGTCCAACTGGCTTGACAACACAGTTATGTTGGTCTCACCCCTCTCTCTGGGATTAAGAGTTCTAAGTTATGTACAAATTATGTCAAAGTGCACAGTTGTTGCTGTGCAAGAAATGGATAGCTATGGTTCTTTCCTACACCCTTCCTGCACATCCCTACCTGCCTTTCTCTATGTTTTCCTCCTGCTTGCATCCCATTTCACCACTTTCATATCTCTTTTCTTTTCTTTATATTTTTTTAGCATGGTGCTGCATGACACACCACATTGCAGAGCTTTGCTAAGTTCAACTAAATAAAGCTGTAGTGAATATATGTGTCTTTAAACTTGTAGTACACAAGTTACAAACTATTTTGAACCAAGACCATCATACCTGCAGACCACTGCATTAACCTGCTATGCCACACAAGTCTTAATTATACAGATGGCTTAAATAAAACATAGTAATTGCCAGTTACAGTCATTAAGTGTGTTTCAGTGGAGCTGTGTGGCATTCCGCTCAATCTTGATTAAAAAGTAATGAAAAAATGGGAGTATATATTAGACTCTGGTGCAATAGTACCCCACTAGAACGCCAAAGACATAACAATGGATGTAAGTGAAGTCTGTGACAGCAGGTAAATCTGCCCTTTTATCAAGCAGCATTTAGAAAGACACCTGTTAAGGTATTAATGCCAAAATAAATGTTCAATTGCAATCCTGGTGAAGAAATACATCCATATAAAGCCATGCACATACTGATGAATGTAGAAAATGTTTGTCACAGCCTATATGTGTGCACATATATCTTGTAAGTACACCTTCTACAATGCCATGCAGCTTTCACAGTTGCAAAGAATTAGTTGGTACTGGAAGGGTTATGTCAGCACCATGAAGTCCTACTGTCCAGGGGAGACACAACAGGGAACAGGGGGAGGCACAACAGGGAACAGTGGGAGGCATAGGGGGTTGACCTTGTCCATGATGTCAATGCCAAAGGTCATCAGGACAGGACATATGAGCAGGTGAAACACTGTGCAATAGACATGATCAATGCTGCACGCAGAAGAATGTCAGATATAGCCCAGTATCATGGTGCCACTAGTTGAGGGCCTGCAGCAGAACAACCACTCTCAGCCACAGAGGAATTCTTGGGAAATCTAGACACACATGACAGCTTCCAGGCATTTATCACGCCCTACATCATGGATGTTGGGTGCCACAGTTTTTATGGTAGAGGAGCTTGCAGGTAAGGTCAGGTTGATCAACTTTGTAATTCTGTAGCATTCAGTGTGTGAGGGCATACATAGTCTTACGTGGGTGTCAGGTCTGTCTGTTTTTGGTGGGGGAGAAGGATGCAACTGCAGTTTGACTGTCATGCTCAGATTTTGACCACTATAACAATTAGCACAGTAACTACTATAAGTGTGAGATATATGGATATATTAAAATGTGGTGGTGGAATATGTGGTGGTACTGACATTACCTCTCCCTCAAATTTTCACAGGTCTATCAGGTATCGCACAAGCCTGTGGTCCTGCTCCAGGTAAGCATGACCCCGTTTTGTTATTGATGTATGTTTACAGCATTGTAATCCCTTAACTGTCATCCCAGGCCTACTGCCTACATTGCTGTACTGTTGGAATGATTGCCAAATGCACACATATTGTCTGACTATACACATTAGACTCATACCTATGCTTTATAGGTGAGACCATAATGATGGATGTGACAGTATTGTCATGACAGTACAGAGTGTCATATCTGTCAACTGTGCAGAGTTTACACTAATGCCAACAGTGTACCTCACTGTTGGTGATGAGATTGCAGTGTAATGAGAGTTTATGTACAAGTATCTACAGCTGTTAGTGGGAAAAGTACTTTTCTGCAGTCCTACTATATGAGGTATAGTAACAACAGTGTATAGAGCCTTGCATATATAACAACACAGTACTGCAGAGCATAATAGTGCAGGCAATAATGTACTGCTTTTTCCTTTCTTAGCACAGGTGAGTGGGGGGGGTTGGTCTCTGTCCCCTACATAACCTGATGTCAGTGTCTCCTCAGACTCTGATGATGATGGTGGCCTTAGTATGGCACAGGTAGGGGCTTTGAGGGCTGAATCTGTCCCAGAGGATGACATCCTTCTTCTGCCCTCATTGTCACCGCACACAGTTAGTAGGCCCACACTCACCCAGCCCCCGGAGTCAATAGATATTAGACAGTTATAAGGTGGGGACATTGAAAAGGAGAGTATGGTAACTATGGCTCCAGTGAATGTAGACACTGGTCATAGCCAAAGACCTGGCAAGGCCCCACACAGGCATATTGACAGGGGTGCTTGTACGAGACCTGCTATCCTTCCACCACTTGTTGCAGGTGTCACATCACGGGTCACTTGATGCATGTTTTGGGCCATCAGGGAGGCACAGGCACATTCTAAATGGAACACCAGGTTTATTTTGAGAGTTATGGATGCAGCACAGATCTGACATGAGTGACTGCCTCCACTGCATTGCTGATACCCTGGATCAGTTGACTGATGCAGTGGACAGGCAGTGGGCTGAGACAGAGTCTGTCTTGGAACGCACATTGTCTGTGCTTGAACATGTGGTTAGAGTTGTGTGTCGGAATCATGGACGTAAGTCAGCAACCCCATCTGCTGAGAGTCCACGTGTCCATGCATAGTCATGCTCCCTTCATGGCAGTTTATCCAATGCTAGAGAGGGGAGTGTGCTGTCCATACCCCAACATGGCAAGCCATGGGCTTGTGGTCCTGGGTGTTCCTGTGGGGTACATGGTCCCAGCAGATGGCAGTCACTGTTAGGTACTAGCACCATTTTTAACCTGGGCATGGAGGTGCCACTGCAACTCCTGACAGAGACAGTTCACGTGTTTAGGGCTGGAGATGGTGAACTGTCAACAGTACCATGTAAGTGCAAAGCTGTCCAACATACACACATGTAGGTCTAGCACTGAGCTTGGCTGTGTATATATATATATATATATATATATACACACACACACACACACACACACACACACACACACACACACACACACACACACACACACACACACTCACACACCACTGTCAAATGCAAGTCACCTACAGACACACATGGCACCTTTCCATGGTCCATCTTACCAGCTTCCCTTCCAGACTAACATACATGCTGTCAACCATTTGGGTCAGCCTAGGTCTCCTGCACCCCCACATAACACTCTGTGCAAGTGATGATACCTGTGCCACATCCCTATCATCCTCGCCATCAATGCAGGGAAATGAAGCTATGTGTCTGATGCACAGTGTGACTATATTAGTTAACATGTACTTGTGTAATGCAGTGTTGTGCCATGCCACTTGTAGTGATTAATGGCAGATACTGTATGCTGAAATTTGTCATGAGTATAACACATACTTTTGTGTACCTTATATTGTATGATGTTGTAATGGCTATATAGTTGCATGGTGACAGGTGTGTCATGGACCTGTTTATGTTTCTTTGACAGGGGTCTGTTGGGATAATCTATGCATACACAGTGGCAATGATGCAGCACAGGATGGCACATCAGCACAGCACAAATATGTCTTCACCAAGGTACAGCACTATAAGTGCATGGCTGTAGAGGTTCATATGTGTATAACTGAATAACAAGGAAAATGGTGGCATTCAGCATACTCATGCAACCCTAATCTGTGAACAGGTCTGCTACCCTTGATAAGTGTCACCAGGGTTTGCAAACTTACACATCTACAAGCTGTGGTGATGGAGATGACCCATCTACAAATAGCCTGTGCCCAGTACAGACAGTTTCCCAACACCAGTTATGATTGTCATGCTCTGCATCCCATTGTGTAACCTGCACATGGTATGTGTCACAGCAAATGTGTACTTCACATGCACTGGGGGCCTGTTTCATGTAGAGTGTTCTGCCTATGTTACATACCTGTTTCTTCAGCACGTACTATGTATACCACAGTGATGTTGTCAGCATCTAGAACAGGTGAGACGTGTTAGTTCTGTCATGGATATGCAGGAGGTACACAGTGGGATCCAACACCTCCCTGTATGGAGCCATACAGATCCCCTCCAAAGCATGTAGGAGACAGACTACACATGAACAGTCATAACACGGACTCCATAGAACATTTCATCTACACTGTGTATTGGTGTACCATGGAGCTTGTGCAGCTACTACCTACGATACACACACTACACATGATATGACTATGTAATGACATAGCAAGGGTGCCATTGCACACAATAATAGGTGTGATGACTGCCACAGTCAGTACAGCAGTGAAAGTCTGGAATTTACATCCCAAACCTATTGGTATAGATTATACAACAGTGAATGCATCTCCACATCCTACCAACCTCCATGTGGAATGGTTCAACTGTGTGCGGTGTGCGGACACTACAATATTTTGCAGGAGTGGAAGATTTCCCACAGGATAGTATTGTGCAATTGTTGGCATTTTGTCTTTGTCAGTGGCTCAGTCAACAATTGACTGTGTTTTAGACCATCCTGAGCAACTGTTGGTTCTGTGTGGGATTCTGTGACAGCTCCTAATATGCAATCACCTGCTAATGTACTCAGTCAGAGGTTACTGACAGTGGCTGTGACTGCAGAGAGGGAATAGGTAGATAGAGTATACCACTAATGAATGATGGTGAACCCCACTGGTGACTGGTGTCATTGCAGAGTAGATTTCCCAATGCTATCTTCCCAGAGTATGACTGTCAGACACTTGCCTATCCACAGATGACATAACACTCTGTACTTGACATACACAGTTTCCAGCAAGGCCTACTGGCTTAATATTGTCATACACCTTGTCAGGCCATGGTTGGTGCAGCAGTCAATGGGCTCCACTGGTTAAAGTCGTTAGGCATGATCTGGCCTTGAGCAAAAGTAACAGTGTTTGGACCAGTGTCAGTAGATGTATGACAGTGCTAATGCTTCTATCCATGCTACGTCCTATCATGCCATTTCAGGTGACATGACTTAGAGATCTGGGGACATTGTTTGGCACTACATGCTAGTTGTCCTCTGTGCAAGTAAGTATTGCAGTCACTTCCAGCATGTTACAAGAAGAGAGTCATGCAAGGTGTCTGTACAGAGCACAGAGAAACACATTAAGTAAGTGTAATAAGTGCACACTGTGTTGCTTAGTCACGCTGTGACTCACTTGCCCAAAAGATGGTCCAGGTCTTTACCTGCAATGCCCTGCAGCAGTGCTGTGGCATCCCTACATAGGGAACCAAGGGGTCCTGTCAGAAGACCAAAGATGCATTCTGTCAAATGCGTCTTCGTCGGACTTCAAATGTCGAAAACATAAAATGACAAAGCGGCATATAAGCAAATTCTTTCCCTGGCAAAGAAGTCGCTTGGCCGCTTCCATCTACTTTGCCGTTTTCGGCACTGTAGTGCAGTCTCAGAGTTGGCATATTTAAGTAGGGGATGTGGGGGGCACAGCCCCCCACATGGGGGTGTGGGGGTGAAGCCCCCAACTTAAAATAGTGTTTAGTGTGTTTTTTTTTTTTTTTTTGGGGAACAGCAATTTTTTTTCCCTGGTAAAAAAATTGCTGTTCTGGTTGTTTGCTCATTTTAGTTTTTGATGTTTTGTGGTTGATATAGCAGTATTTTGATCTTTTGATTGTTCACTGTTATAATATAGACACGGGAACCAATGTTTACCATCATGGGTGACCAGTATAGCCCCTCCAATGTGAAGTCCTCCCTGGTGGGATCTGACCACAGATCAGTTTCCTTAGAACAACCAGCACACACCCCGTTGCAGACAATACAGATGTATATGCCAAGAAGACCATTTATTAGCCCCTGTGGGATGGTTGACATAGTGTGACTGCACCTGCCCCATCAGATGGGACAGGCAAGTATGCAGACCTCTGCACATGTCAGCAGCATTACAACTACATGAACTTGGCTGTACATGACGGGAGGGACACAGACTCATCATGGCTCATCAAACCTGATTGATGGCCAACTGCTAATAGCAGGCTGTACAATAAAAGGTGGACAGTGCTGTGTGACAGCTGGGGTGAGGGCACCCCCCTCCAACATGGTGGCACTACCTCCTCAGCTAAAAGAAGC
This sequence comes from Protopterus annectens, assembly GCF_019279795.1. Classification (NCBI taxonomy): domain Eukaryota; kingdom Metazoa; phylum Chordata; order Ceratodontiformes; family Protopteridae; genus Protopterus; species Protopterus annectens. Next base: position 1,643,832,782 of record NC_056743.1, on the reverse strand, counting down.
ACATAGTGTTGTTTTGATGTTGTGTAGACATGGTAAGTGACAAAAGTAGACACCCACACAATATAGAATCACAATGTACAGTGTAATTACATGTCTGACCTCAAAGGACAGGCCCACATTGTTGGTGTTCTCATACACCATGCTGTCACATATGATTGGTCTGTATTCATACCTAATCTTTACTCACACACTGTCAGCATCAACTACACTCCCTTGTCCACACCACATGTGAGACACATGATGTTCCTACAACCTGTCCCATAACTTCCATATTTACAGAGCAGTTTGCAACAGGCCTCTCACTGGAAGACACATAGCATCTACTGCACATTCTAACATTCTAGTCTGTCCCACATGTGATCTGACAAGGATTACTAACACCATTGGGATATCATTGCAGCCATACTGACACCACTGGATGCACACCAGCTGAGTGGATGGTGGCAACTGTCATACCCTTGCACAGAGATGGTGGATCCACAGACCAAACTAAATATGCATTTCTTTGTCTAAATATCAATATCTGTATTCCTGTAGGGGCAATCATCATGGAGCTGATCAGCAGACATACACACAGTTGACTGTACTCAGATTGGATGTGTGACAGGGGGTGCATGACTGCTACATGTTGTAGACATTTCCAAGGCAGTCACTAAGAACCTGGGTTAGGGTACATCAGGGCATACAGCCCCCTATAGTAAGCCAAGCCATCTGACTGTATCCCACACTCAGGCAACATTTATAAAGCACCCAGTTAGGCATCCATGATACTTTCATTGTAGGAATCACTATGTGGCCTATTGGTGACACACATACGCAACATAGGGACAACTACCTGCAATAACTGATCTGTAAACAGCAGTGCTCAACAGGGTGCATTCCTGGGTCCTCTATCGCATGAAATCCATTTATCCACAATACACATGGCTACTGACTGTGGTTAACAGTGTTTGTTTTATGCCTGCAAATTTTAAGCACTCATACAGTCTCTGTTGTTTGTCACTATCCTGCAAGAGGATATTGCGAACACATGGCTGTTGACATACTTATGGCCATAAACAGCATGCAAATATATATGAATCATCATTTACATCAGTCAGACCTATGTACCTGGTAAGTAGTACTTCATTCACAACATGTACATAGTTGGGGTGAAAGAACTGGGCACACACACCTGGCCACCCCTAATGTGTTTCAGATCACCATGTCTCTGCAGTGGTATGGCAGGAGTCATATGACATAGCTGAGGCCACAGTTACCTGTAAGTGACATACTCATAACCTCCAAGTACTCTTCCCTCAGCATGCCAATATCTGAGTGCAATGACTATTTGTTGACGTACCTTTCCAAGCAGTACTGGCAATTGCACACAATGGTATGGTCCCTCACAAGGACACTTCATGTCTTCAGTAGGTGTTCAATGGGGACTGTCTGCAATGAGTGTCATTGTTGCCTGTAGCATATAGACTGCTCAGAGGTGATCTGTGCCTTTCATATGAGACAATGTGTAACCCTGCTTGACTGCATATGTGGCCTACTGTAGGAGGCATAGTAGATGGATAATTCATTGTAAGGGCATTAACCTTATATGTGACATTAGTGCTACACGCTTGTGGGAGAGATTTGCCTAGCAGACATAAACACACCCTTGAAACACAACCCTGCCTAATGGCACATAGAGCACATCAGTGCACCTCAGCACATGTCAATTGCATGATTGGCTGGGCAACCATCATCTCAACACAGGGAATCTGTCTGCATCCCTCCTGGACTGGGGTAAATGTGCTGATCCTGTAACAATGGGTATATAGATATATGTGATTATGAGGGCTATATGGCCATTGGGCTAGTGAAGTTTAAATGTCCTGTGGTTCCATGACATGTTGTAAAATGCTCTAACAAGCTCACACACAAACATGGCTATATTGAGGCCAACACCACTTCCAATCACTGCATACAAGACACACCAAGGCACACAAATAGTGTAAGTTGGCTGCATGTAGATGTGAATACTTACCTATGTACTGGTGCACACTACAGATCACAGTACGTGATGCACACAACACACCTCATGTCTGCTAGTACTATCAGTTTAGGACATATTATGCTTGATGCCATCAGCAGGGCTTGTTGTGATCACTCCTTTGGGGAATCACATCACATGCTATAAATAAAATACTTCAAAAAAGTACATATTTTTAACTTATCAAGGCGATCATATTTATGCCATATGGACACACATGCACCAAGAGGCCTTGAGTGAGATTAAAACCACTACCTATCTAATCTTATACACTACAGATTACAATATTTATTGCATGCTCCATGGCTTAAGTCTCATACGATAGTGTCAGCTGGTAGACTTAAGGTGGATGACATCATCAGGCCTTCTAGATGAGGGCAGTTTGGATGCCAGCAGCAAGTTACAGGGCCAAAAAGTGCATACCCATTGTAGCTGGATAGCCCATGAGGTCATGTCTCTTGTTTTGTAGAAGGATAGACACACACACACAGGCAAACACACACAAACACACACACACACACACACACACACACACACACACACACACACACACACACACACACACACACAGACCAAGTAGCATGTAGTGAGATTAGAACCCTTACCTATCTAGGTCTTTCACACTATCTATCACATACGCCACAGGTAAAGTCTGCTGTATATGTGATTGCAGGCACAGTACTTAAGCATTACACACACTTGGCTTCTGTTGAAAAGGATCTGTGGCCTGCAGAGTGATATTGCTTCATACTGTTATCTGCATCTAGCATCCTAGCAGTGAGTTATTTTCCTAGCTATGGTATATACAGTTACCAGTATGGCCATATGTGACTGTTTGCACTTAGATAGGCAAACCTGTGGGCAGGAACAATGTGGCCTGTCCATGTGAGCATTGTCAACATTATACATTACACCACAAGCACACTTGCGTCTGTCTATGTGGTGACATCCAGCAGGCACAGGTGTCTGTATGTAAGTGGATTATGTACTGTGTAGGTAAGTGGATTATGTACTGTTGCACCTTTAGCTTGGATCATTTGAGCAGCAATATGGATGTGTGATAGTGCAAACTTAACATTAATAGGGTATGTAGGACAATACAAACATCCACAGACATATTTATGTATATAACAGAGATGTATATATAAATGTAGCTGTGTGTGTGTGTGTGTGTGTGTGTGTGTGTGTGTGTGTGTGTGTGTGTGTGTGTGTGATATATATGTGTTATGTAGCTATATGGGGAGATTCTACCTATCATTTTAATGTAAATATATATATATATATATATATATATATGGTTCTACCTGACATAGTCGAAACCACACAACACCGACAACCACATCACCGACACCACATATTCGACAGTCCATAAACACGAAACCACATTGAAATAACGAAATAACCGGCAAAACACAAACACGAAACCCCATACTGCACACCACAATAACAATTATTAAAACAAAACACATCCCCATTCCACAAACCACACACACAACACAAAATCCTTACAAGCCCACACTAAACCTTACCTAACCCTAAGGTCCGTCACTATCACCTACTTACACTTAACCCCTAAACTGCCGCGCCTACCTTAACTAACCCTAACTCACACAACCCCTTACCTATAACTCCTACTAACCTCCTCACTTAACCCCCGCCCACCCCCCTCGGCCCCTAAACTAACTCTAAACCACCCTACCCCCTAACCCTAACTCACTTAACCCCACCCCTATGGCTCCCTAACCTAACTCACTTAACCCACCCCTATCCCCACAGACCGTCAATCTCCACACTTACCTGCCGTCGATGTTCTGCAACCCGGCGATTTCGGTCGGTCTTCTTCGTTTCTTCTTCTGGAGTCTGAAATTCCGCTGTCGGTCTTCTGCGCTGTCGACGAAGTCAGGTAGAACCATATATATATATATATATATATATATATATATATATTTGATACTACATAGAGATAGATATACTATGTATATGCGAGAGAGATAGTAACAGATAGATATATGTTCGTATATGTCTGTATGTATAGACATATCTATACATAACAGGTCATTTTAATGAAGAAGCAATGTCATTGCTCTCATTTTAACTAAGTGTCTGGGCATGCTCAGGGTGACTGTCAGTACTTATAAAGTGACTCCAGGCCACACCTACTGGTACACCAGTCCTTGATTTTCTGTGCTACAGGCATTGACATCTGTCCCTGTTTCTGCAGTACTGCACATTACTCAAAAAGTCCACAGCATTCCCGAGCTGTCTGCCATACTTAATTTGTGACTGAGGTTCATATTGTTACCCGCACACAGACTGACAGTCTGTAAAAACACCAACATAATGCTACCTCACATGGAAAAGATATGGATACTTCCAAACTGAACCATCAACACCATCACCCATGCTAACTTGCCTAGTCCACTGAGCCACACAGGCTGCCAGACAAAAAAAAGAGTCATTCATCACACAATTAACTGCAGTCATTCCTGCTTTACGTGTGACATACAATGTGTGATTGAGTTCTGTGTTACAACCCTGAGATTACCTGGTCTGCTGATATACCATTGCTGACTTACTGTTACAGTAGTTGTATAGGATCACTGCTGTGTTGGGGGTGGGGGCAGCAACAGCACATTATATCCTGGGATAGAAAGTAGTTCAAATATCATGTGACCCCCCCACTGTTTAACATCTCCCTTGACTGATGTAGTGAATATTCCAACCATGAGACCTAGTGATAATTAGAGAACCCATACTATTGGACAGGGTATCTGTAGTCCCATGTGGATATTATGTCTGTCCACATAGCTCACTCCTTGCATACATGTAGCAGATCCATACATACGATACCATATTATAGTAATCCTTGCAAGTAGTGTGTAGCTTAGGGACTTACCTAGTGAATGCAGCAGTTGGCAGAACTGTAGTTCAGGGCTGACTGTGTGATGCAAGCAGTACACGGCCAATACATGGCTAGGTACAGGCAGTTTGTGTTGCCTGGCATCAACAATTTTACTATATGTATGTGAGTAGGAACAAGGTGTCAGTCCCTAGGTCCCTAGGTTGTCAGTGAATGTGCTATGCATTGTCTCTTAGCTAATGCCTAGGCATACTGAGCATACCTACATCTGCCTATAGGGACATCATCAGAGGCTTCCTCCTTTGAGTCCTCCTATGACTTTGGCTGTGTTGATCTAGGTACTGGTGGAGGTTTGTGTATCCCTTCCCTTAGCTGGTCCTACTGCAGCTCTTTCCTCAGGATTATACAGTGTAGCATGGCACATACTGTGAACATATGTGCATGTGTGGCAGGGGAGTACTGCAGGACTCCACCAGATATATCTAGGCACCAAAACCATGACTTCAGAAGCCCAAACACATGCTATATGATGTTCCTAGTTTGTGCATCTCTGATGGGTGTCATCATCCATGGTTCCTGTACATAGGTAGCATTCCTCAATAAATGGCCATGTGGGATGCCCCCCACCCAGCCAACATCTGGCAAGCTGTGATGCATGCCAGATATGGGAGTCATGATAACTGCCAGGGCTGCCAGCACACACATTCATGATAATCCCCTGGGCCTTGCATATCACCTGGCAGTTGATGGAGTGGTACCCCTTGTGATTGATATAGATGCTACCCTCCTCATGAGGTGTTGACTTGATATGTACATGAATGCAATCTATGGCAACCAGTACATCAGAGTAGTGTGCTACATGATAGAAATGTTGCATATTGCTGGCCCTCACCTCAAGGGTGAGGGAAAAAGATATGTGCTTACTGACATATGGTAGCATGTCATCCAGTAACTGGTGGACTACCCTGAAAGCTGATGTCTGTGAAACCCCATCATGTCCCCAGTTGGTGTCTGGAAAGTCCCTGTAGATAGTATCCTAAGGGCTATACATTCCTTTGTTCCCAGTGGGATGGGTTCTTCTCTAATGGCTCTGGGTCTGAGTTGAGGGTGGCAGACCTCAGTGACTTCTTTTAGTATGTCCCTGTCCACCCTGCAGAGCTCTACAATCTCCAGCTCATGTAGCTCCTAGAAAGTTACCCTGGGTCTGAACATTCTTCTCCTTCTCTGTCTTGGCATATTATCAGCAGCAGCAGCTGCAGCATTAACTTCATCATCTAGCATATACAAATGTAGCAGACTTGCAGCAGCCCCCAGCACTCTCTCAGTAAAAATTCCCACGTCTGTACTCCAATGGTGCAGAGTATGAGGGAAAAATCAGATTGTAGGATGTATGCATACTTTATGGTGCTCTGCTGTAGGTGCTAACTTTGTGATTGGCTACCTATGATGCATTTCACCTATCTGGTATATCATTAACATCATTTAATGACCCTAGTTTAAGTTAAACAGGGGTTAAAACTAATTAATGTGTCATTGGCTTTTACATGCACTCAGCACTATGGTGTACCTAATAGGTAAACAAAGCTTAGCACTTAGTACTCATCCCCCACAGACTTCCACGCTTAGTAAACATGCAAAAACATGCACCCATTAGGTATACAAAGCTAAGAAGTGAGTGCACACACCCCCCTGAAAATGCATGCACAGCATGGTGGCATACCACTCAAACAGGTGCAGCTAAGCTGAAATAAGCTTAGAAGTCATTGGACACACCCTCCCCTGATGTCAACTATCTCCTGTGTAAACACCAACATGGTTCTCTGTCTACACAAAGGGGATATGCGGACATGATTACCCCTTTATGATATTCAGTAAATCCACCTCATTTGCATAGGGATCCATGCTAACAGCCTGGAAACTACATGCATCATAGCCCTACCACGTTAGCAACAATACCAATGCACCATTGCAGAAACTCCACACAAGGTCTCATAATACATTTTTGTCACATAACATTCATTTTATTTTTTCCATTTTTTTTTTTATTTTTATTTTTACAAGGCATGTTTGAAAACTATGGTTCTCTGCGCAAACATGCTCAGATTATTAAAAAAAAAGAAAAAAACTAATTTAATTTATTTCTTTTAATTTTTCAGGAACACAGGAGGAGTTTCACTCATATCTATATGTGGTATGCCATTTCTGTCCATATAGCTCCAGTTTTTCAGCCCCTTAAGTTTGTATACACTCCTATGGACACTAACACGAAGTCTGAAGAACTGACTACCTGCTTACTGGATTGCTCTACCTGCCTCATTTGCATGAGATTCACCCACTTATGAGGTGATTTGCATGCCACGGAACTTCCTGTGTTGGCGCATGTGTGCGTGCCACTCAGTAGTGTTTACTGAATCTAAAACCTGCTTTCTTTCATATAAGCATTGCGGCAGGATGCCTACACAGTAATTAAAATCATGTAGGCTTTATTAAATTTCCGCCATTGTTTAATAAATGTTTACTACAATGAAAAAAACGTATGACAGACGTGTAATATTTGAAGTAATACATAATATTTTAAAGTAATAATGAAAATGGTCAGTTATACACAGCATATCTGTTCTTCCAAGATTTTGATTAGTCCAGATACAGAGTGAGATAAACCGTGAGATGCAAGTTATAACTTTAGTTTACAGTTGGTGAGGTAGAATAATGTATAAGGTAACTATTTGGAGTATAAAGGAAGATGTGGCTTAGACAGTTTATTAGTAGTCAGATTCTAGTCAATAATAGTAGAGAAGAGACTGATAAGGAGGAAGTGAGGGAGGGAAGAAAGCGGGATACGAAGTATTGAGGGAAGTATTGAGACTGGTATAGGAAATTATTGAGGGTGGGAGCTTATTGGTGGGGCAGTAGATGTATGTTACTAGGACCATACGTAGTAGATTAAGTGTGACCAGGGACAATTAGGATAAGGGAGAGGAGGAGTTGATGGGTGAAATAGTATTTTTTGAGAATGAGAGTAGTAGTAGTAGTAGTGATTGGTTTAGCTTATCCTGGACTGTTACATGGCAGTGTCATGAGTCCGTTAGGTGAGTTTGTAGTCGTTTTTCTTAAATGGAGAAATGTTTCTAGTGGTTCCAATGGATGGAGGGAGTGTGTTCCAGGTTTTTGCTACTTGGGAGGAATATAGGGAGTCACCTGCAGAATTATTGAATTTAGTAACCTGTAGCAGCATTTTATTTGTTGAGCAAAGAGTACATTTGCTGCTGTAGAGTTGTATAGCATTTCGGAGAGCTGGAATTTTCTCAGACTGATACAGTAGTTTATGAGCCATGGTTAGCAGGGAGTATGCTAGAAGATGTGATAGTTCTAACGAGGAAAGTTTGCCATGACAGTGGTGGGTTCTATGTGCAGAATCAGTTGCAAATTTTGCTATTTTGTTATAGCATGTCTCTAGTTTATTTAACTCCAACTTTTTAGATTGATAAGCATAGGGGAGGCATAGAGGACTGATGATAGGAGTTGGGTTCTAGCTATAATGACCCTCGTAGGTTCAGTCAGAGATCTTTTGGTTCTGTATAGTGTACCCATTTTTTATGTACCTTCTTAATTGCTTGCGATATGTGCAGCTCAAAACTCAGCTTATTATCAGTTATGACCCCTTGAAGTTTTATTTGTGGCTTGAGAATAATTTTTATATTATTACTAGCCATGATGTAAAAGTTTGGTGGGAAATCACAGAACCTAGTGGCATGAAAGTTCATGAGCTTTGTTTTGTTAGGGTTAATTATGAGCTGTGAGGTTAGCCATGGTTCACTTTCGGTGAAGGACTTTTGTGTTATATCTTGCAGTTGTTGTATGGTAGATGCGGCACATATAAGTGTGGGATCATCTGCATATTGGATAATAGAAGACAGAGGTTTGGCAGTATTTAGGTAATTAATAAAAATACTAAAAGGAAGAGGGCCGAGGATTGATCCCTGTGGAACTCCTAATGTGACTGGGAGTAAGGGAGATAGGTCATTGACACATTTTACAGCCTGTTTACGACCATTTAGATAACTTTGAAATCAACTGAGAGCTGAGGGGGCTAAGATTAAGGTTGGAAATTACTCTCAGTAGCTTATGAGGGGAAACTTACACAAAGATTCACTGCCACTAATTGTATAAGGTCGAAAATATAAAGAACTGCTGTTGTGAAAAATAAGTGTTCCTCTTTCTGACTCTGTTGATTTGTAAAGGTCAGTGCTATGATTTGCAGTGCTTGGGAGTTTGGGATGTATGTTGAATATAGGAATAATTTAATAAAATACTGCACCCCACAGCAGAACTGCACATGTAAATCAACACTTTTAGTGCAAGACATAAAGCCAATTCATTATGTATAGTATTTGGATGGATATATGTCTGTCCATAACTGAAAAATGCATTGCCAATCAGTTTTGTAAAGTAGATTGCATGAAAGGGTGGTTCCATGCTTTCACAATTAAATTTGTTTGGATTATTTTTTCTATCTGCAACATAGCTCTTACATCCTATAAAAGTGTTAAACCCCCTACAGGTTCCTTAATTACAGTGAACTTTGAGATCATTGCATCTCAGTGAAAGAGATTTTGTAGAGACACGTTATCTCACTGTTAGTACTAATAAAGGGGAATGAGTCAGGTCATCAACGAGCATATCACTAGTTCACAATGGTGTTCTATGTCTTGCACAATATGGCATGACTCTGAAGTGAGAAATAGCAACTCCTAGGGGATGCCATACCTACCAGGTCAATCCAGGTGGTAAGGATGTTTCCAGGTAAGAGTAACCTCCATGTAAAGTCATTTTGTAGCCAACAGGTATAGTTTCCTCTTGCAAGGAGGGTACACTCTTCTTCTGGGACCACAGCATGGTGCTGTATGTCATGAAATAATGGCATGAGTGCTATAAGGCTCCTTCATCTTCAGTCAGGTTTACTTGAATCTCTCTCTTGCAAAGAAGGAATCCAAGTGTCAATGTTGTGGCACAGGCTAAGGATGATATAGAGCAGCTAGCTCCTGCTGGCACAGACATCCTTTCTTCTTCCATCTACTTGGAGAAACATGAATGTGTACATATGTGTAATACTCACTGAGAATAGATATCTATTGTTTATACCTGTGAAGTACTTTATTATACACTACTCAATGTACAGCACCACTGAATCACTAACACCTCCACTTTTTGTACTTGTTCACTGCACTCATTGTACCATTCCTCCAAGTGGGCCTTGCCCAAACTACCGACTGGTACCAGAAGCATGGCCTTAAACTGAATGCCAAGAAATGCATCATTGTCCTTTTGGGGAAAATGGCATCCACACTAATTATCACATTAATAACAATGTAGTAAGCACACAATCATTCATGAGGGACTTGGGCTCCCAGGTTGATAGCAACCTGACTTTTGACTACCATGACCAACACATTGCCTCCGTTGTACAGAAGGCTTTCTACATGGCTCACCTCATAAATAAGGGTATTACATCCAGGAGCAAGAAGGTCATAAAATCCCTGTATCCTCCCTTATCAGACCCATTATTGAGTATAGTGCCCCCTTTGACATGTACCTTGCTAAGCACATGCAACAGCTGGAGAGACCACAGAGGTTCCTAACCAGGAAAATCCAAGGTCTCAAACACCTGTCCTAAACAGATGGGCTAAAAGCCCTATCCCTGTACTCAGTCTCAAGCAGACTGCTCAGAAATGACCTGTGTCTGGCATACAAGCCCATCTCAGACTCAGCGTTGATGGAGCTGCTGTATATCCATAAGTCAAACTCCACTCGCGCAACCCACATGCAAGGCATTAACCTGGTCTGTGACATTAATAGAATTTGTTGGCAGGATATATTTGTATCCCAAAGACTCCCCATCTGTGGAATACACTCCATCTCCATGTCAAGCAGAGTAGCTCTCTAACCCTTTTTAAGAGGAACCTGGATGACTGGATGGGAAACATAAAATACACCCCCGGGATTCCACCTGTGTCCTGCTGGACAGGGGAAACAGCTGCTGACTTTGAGGGAACATGGACGAAATTCTTGGCTAGGCTTATAAGGGCCTCCAGGCCAATAGCCTAGTATGATGATATGAACCTATAAACCTATAAGGTTTAACACAATGGTAACATGCTAGTCAGTGCACAGAACCAGAGAATTGCTAATACCTCTACTTTCTGTACTTGTACATTGCACTCACAGTACCACAAGGTATAACACAATGGCAATATGCTAGTCAGCATACAGTACCACTGAATTGCTAATACCTCCACTTTCTGTACTTTTACACTGCACTCTCTGTGCCATAAGGTATAACAGAATGGTAACACACTAGTCAGTGTACAGCACCACTAAGTTATAAATAGTTTTATCTTCTGCATTTGTACTTGACATCAACTGGGTTAACTACTTATATGTTCCAGGTCATATCTGAAAATGGTTTGTGAACTGGGTTATCATCCTGTTATACTGTAATACCCCTAATCATACATTTTACTATGTGATGTTCTTGCTATAGTACTATGTTGAGTAGAATTTGATAATCCACAGCACCAATTCTTAGCATAATTTTAAATGTAGAAATCTTTATGAATCCCATTTTCTGTTTATCCATCCCCTGATCCAGCTCTTCAGGTAATGAAATACAAGTAATAACATTATTATACCGTGATTAGCCATAAAAAGTCAAACGTTTTCTGTGAAATGTAATAAATATGAATAATGCATCAGGTTATACTTTTAAATTCAAATTAAGCTTTTATATCCTTGAGCAAAACAGGTGCTGTAATTGGTCACCTACTCATTTTTCTCTATGGTGGCAGATGACACTGGAGACCGTGGGATCCTTTAAGACCACTGAAATATCACTGTGATTTTATAAGTACTGCTCTTGGATAGTTTGTTTCTTACTTGTTGGGTCTCTTCAGGTAAATAATATATTTAATAACTCTACTGGATCATTTCCTCTGGAATATGGACAGCTTCAGGACTCTAATTTTGCCCTCTTATGCTCACAGTATATATGCTGTGAATTAGACAGACCACAGTGAAAGGTATTTACTATCAATTACCTCTGGGTTTGTTGGGATCCTCTCGCAGAATTTGTTGCCTTTGAGAATTCATTACGTTCAACATAGCAATGGATGGTACATAACCATTTAAATCTTAACCCAGCAAAAACTGAAACCATGTTGATATATGCCACTGTCTGTCTGTCTGTGAAACCATGTTGATATATGTCACTGTCTGTCTCTCTGTCACATATTCCTCAGTTTTCCCCCCTTGATAACTCTTCTGGTAAAGCTGAAATTCATTTCCTTTGTCTGTTGTGATCTTGGAATTATTAATTACAGGCCAACAACCAAGGTCCAAGTTTCAGCCATCTTCAAGACATCTTTCCATTGTAAGAATACATCTTGGATCAATGCAGATTAGACTGAGTTTGACCTAGTGGCAGTGGTTTAAGCTCTAGTTGTAGCTTGATTGGACTACTGCAAGACTTTTGACATTGGGCCTGTTGAATGATGATTTGATGTGTCTGCAATGCATACAAGATTCTTCAGGTTTATCAAGATTCTAACTGGGGCATTGCATTCATTTTAGGTGTCTTAAGTTTTACATTTAAATGATTTTTGTTAATGGTTTCCTGCTGTTATAAGTTTTAAATATGGATTTTAGTATTTTACTCTTTCTGTGCTCATTTCTTCAATACATAAGAAACAGATGTGTAAATGACATACATACATGCATAAGTGAATTCCTTTATAATCATTGTCATTTCTAAGGTCAAGAATTTTCAGGTTACAAGCTGTACTCTGACTAACATAAATAAAAACACACCTATGTTTGCGTAGGGGCTAATGTTATGAATACTGTACTTACAGTACAGTAAGCCTGAGTCATTAGCTTATTTGACTTCCTTTGTCACTGTGACTTCCTGTAAAGTGCAGTATGGCTTGATGAAGTCTGAGGAGCAAGGAAACCTCATGCCACAGTGATTATTTTCTTAATTTTCACCTTAGCATGCCACTCGTTTTCTCTGTGCATACATACTTTCAATGCTATTGTATTTTGTTGTGAAAATATCCAACTGTCAATACTTCAGTACTGTCAATGCTGTTTTATCTCTAATTCATAAATTATATTGTCAAATCTCTGTCAAGATTTTGTTTACAAACGCCTCTCAGATTGCTGCAGCTAAAAGTTTTAACGTTTCATCAAATCAGTTATCATTTAAAATCAAAACTCTGGTTCCAGTACAGATACCCAGTTGGTCCACTTCTCCCAGGAACAAGGTAGACAAGCATTCCCAGATGAGCTGAGATCTCTATGTCCCATTTGTTCCCACCTGAAAATACTAAGCAGCGCCTTCATTCCCTAGCAACCATCCATTCCCAGTAAGAATCGCAAGGAAGGAAATGGGTCAGCTTGATGGTCCTTAGGGAAGCCTACCCTCTCTCCCTTTGGAGACCCCACCAAATGGTGGCTCATCTGAGTCTGCCATTGCTGTATACTGAGGGGAAGCACACACTGAGGCATGCTGAATTCTGCAAAGCCTTATTTGTGCTCAGCACCATGACAGTGTGCACTCAACTAGCTCACATACCATTGTGTAACACCAAGCACCATGACAGTGTGCACTCAGATAGCTCAACCACCACTGTGTAACATCCAGTGCTTCCACTAGGTGTCACTATAGTAGCAAGCCAGAACCTCCTATTTCTGTCTAGGGTAGCTGAGCTGGCAACAGCCACTCACTCTTATTCTGTGTGGACAGCTACTCCAAGCACCAGTTTCTAAATATTGTTGTTGAAAATAATGTCAGTTCTACTTACTATGTATTTCACTATGTTCTGTATTTATGGTAGTTCTGTACTTCATACTTATTGAAGTTTGTTGCCTATGGCCCAAGCCTTTGCTGAAGAAGGATTTCAGACCAGCTCATGTATCCAATCATTGAGTGAGTGAGTGAGTGAGTGAGTGAGTGAGTGAGTGAGTGAGTGAGTGAGTGAGTGAGTGAGTGAGTGACAGAATGAATGAATGAATGAATGAATGAATGAATGAATGAATGAATGAATGAATGGAGTAAATAAATAAATTGATAAATGTATATTTTTAGGAATAAGTCCATATGCATTGTTTTTGATTATGTCTCATCCTTAAGAGAGGTGCAAATTGTTTCATGTTTACATTGTCAAGTCATCATGAATTCCATCATTCCAGTGGTTTGATTTAAACAAGTATATTGCCATGTTTTAAATGATAACAATCACAAATAATTCATGACTGTAAAAGTGTATAGTTTAGTTAAGTCAAGCTTTCCAAATAAATTTCAGAAGAATTATGCGCTGCTAAATGCACAGGCACTACAAATAATTTACTTTAAGGCCATCAGATATTGCAATATGTTTTACGGTGATTAATAAAATCTGTCTTTATTGCAAGCTGCATGCTGCCATGTGTTTGAAAACTTGGAAATGAAAAAAGATATGATACAAGTCCCTGGAGTTATTGGTAGTTCAGGTTAAGTTCAGCCATAGTCAGCTGTACAGAATAATGGCTTTAAATCATTTGAATGCCAGGGATGCTGGCTACATTCTTTAAAGTATGTTGTCATGTCAGAAGTCTGTGTGCTGCTTATGCTCTTAAGTTCCTTCCTTTTTATTGGCTTTTACTTTCTTTACTTATTATAGTGGTTCCTCATAAGTCCTGAATATCACAAGATATTCTCAAGAATTGCCTCGGTTCACATGGATAAGTCAGCAGCTTCTTTGCATCAGAGAAATGAGTTAAAGTTAAGCAGTATAATAAACATAAAATATTTCACAATTAATAAAATATTGAACAGAAGACTTTTAGATGCTAAATGATCTTCAGTAAGTACTGTTACATAAGTGTGCTTATTGTTGCTCCCTTCATTTCTGTTTTGCTTATTGAATATAGTATTGTGGTATTATAAGTACTGTTACATACGTGCCCATGTTTCTGTTTTCTGTTTTGCTTATTGAATATATAGTGTTGCAGTACTATAAATACTGTTACATAAGTCCCCATATTTCTGTTTTGCTTATTGAATATAGTATTGCATTATTATAAGTACTGTTACATAACTCCCAATGTTTCTATTTTTTTATTGAATATAGTATTGTAGTATTATAAGTACTTTTACATACACCCCCATGTTTTTGTTTTGCTTATTGAATATAGTATTGCAGTATTAAAAGTACTGTTACATAACTCCACATGTTTCTGTTTGTTTATTGAATATAGTATTGCAGTACTATAAGTACTGTTACATAAGTCCCCCTATTTTTGTTTTATTTATTTATTTTTTTATTTTACATTTGTTGGCTGGGCTAGTCTAGCTGGATACATGTCCATTTTCAGTAGAGGCCCAGGGAGATAAGCTCCAAGCATTAGTAAATTACAAAAAAGATTACAATAATTAAAAATGACTAAATTCAAATACAAAGAGATTAAAAATGATTTGATAGAATCAAAATTGTTTCTATGAATAATGGCTCGCAGTCTGTGCAAGGTTTAAAATACAATATAAACGTAAAAATTGTGTCTATGAATAATATCTCGCAGTCTATGCAAAGGTTAGAAATACAATCGAGTACAAGAACACTCAGAGTTCTAGAGTAATGATTTGTAGGTCAGAGAAAGAGAAAGAGAGAAAAGTAGAAGAAAGAAAGAAAAAAAAAAGGACTAGAATAGTTAGATTCTATTGATTAAAGCTGTAGAGGGGACAGAGGCCAGAAGGAAGGGGTATAGAAAGAAGAGCATTAAGGGGGAGAAAGTAGGATTTAGTCAGGTTTAGAACAGGGACAAAGCCAATGAATTTTCAGATCTTCTTTGAGATGTTTCTTGAAAAGTGGTGTGGATGAGAGAGATGTGAGTGTATTAGGAAGATTTTCCAGATTTTACCCACAATGTTAATAAAAAGGTGAGTCCCCAGCTTTATTGTTAGATTTAATATTGGAGATTAATAGCTTATTTGCTGAGTGAAGTGTTGCAAAATTTCTATATGGGGAGATCAGGTTAGAGAGGATTGGGGTATTATTTGGGTGATAAAGAATATTATGTGAGATAACCAGTTGATTATACAGTAGATGGTTTTGTAGTTCTGACCATCCGAGTTGTTTAAGGTTGTGACAGTGGTGGGTTCTGAAGGGGGTGGCAGTGACAAATCTAGCTATGTTATTATAGCTAGTTTCAAGCTTGCTTAGATTGTGTTTTGATAGATTGATGTATATGGCAGAAGCATAGAATAGGGTAGAAGTTAGGTGAGTCTGGGGAATAGAGGTTCTAGCTAGTGGTGTGAGGAAGGGTTTGATTCTATAAAGGGAGCCTAGTTTTTTATTGACAGTCTGTATAGTATTGTTGATATGATCATCGAAGCTGAGGTTATTATCTATGGTTATGCCCGTAGACATGAGGTAGTGTCAGGGGAAATAATAGTTCCGTTGTTAGAGGTAATTGTGAAGTGGAACTCCGGTGACTTTTGGGTGGGAGCAAAAAGTAACAATTTTGTTTTTTTAAGGTTTAGGAGGAGGCAATGATGGGTGAACCAATTTTAAACAGTGTTAAATACTGTTTGAGTAAGGGTCTGAAGAGAGATTGATGACTTAGCAGTACAGATTAAAGTAGAATCATCTGCGTATTGTATGCATGTGGCTTGAGGGACAGCAGTATTTAGATCATTAATAAAAATGGAAAATAGAAGAGGGCCTAGGATAGAGCCTTGAGGGACTCCAATGTTTACTGGGAGCAGTGTGGAGAGATTATTATCCCAGAGCACTGCTTGTTGTCTATTTTTTAGATAGGATGTAAACCAAAGTATTGCTTGTGGGTCAAAAGATTGGGCTTTTAGTACATTGATTAGTAAGTCGTGGTTAACCATATCAAAGGCTTTTGATAGGTCAACTCATCTCTCATTAGACCCATTATAGAATACAATGCTCCATTTGGTATGTACCTCTCAAGACATCTGCAACAACTGGAAAGGCCTCAGAAATACCTCACTAAAAGAATCACAGGCCTAAAGCAGATGCCCTACGCTGACCGCCTTAAAAACTCCAGCTATACTCTGTCGCATATCGTCTACTCAGAGGCGATCTCTGCTTAACATACAAGGCCATGTCAAACTCAGAGCTGTTGGACATGCTACACTTAAAGAAATCCCAATCCCTCAGAGCTACATGCTCCAGGGATCTAAATCTTGTCATCACAATAAACAAAACATGCTGGAGGGATAGGTTCCTGACCCAGAGACTCCCCAGACTCTGGAATAGATTGCCCATACATATCAAGCAGAGTGCCTCTTTGGACCTCTTCAAGAGGAACCTTGACGATTGGATGGGAGAAAGGGAATTCACCCCAGGGATCACGTCAGTCGCCCTGCTAGACAGGGGTCCAGGAAAGTAAATAATGTGGGAAGAAATAGCAGGGAATTGTTATGGCTAGGCTTGTATAGGCCCTAGGGTTGATAGCCTAGTACCAACCTATGAACCTATGAACCTATGAATAGTGCAGAAGATAGAAAGTTATTATTTCGATTCTTGTTTATACAGTCAGTAAAAGATAGAAGGGCGGTAGTTGTACTATAAAAGGGCCTAAAGCCATGCTGACAGTTGGCAAGTAAATTATTGTGGAGCAGGTGTTGAAGTAGTTGATGGTGAATACATTTTTCCATTATTTTGGCCAATGGAGAGAGTAACGCAATTGGTCATAAGTTGGAGATATCAGTGGATTTGCCTCCTTTATGTAAGGGGATTATATGGGAGACTTTCCATATGGACGGGATGTTACCTTCTATGATTGTTCAGTTTATAAGGATGGATATGGGATATGCTTTGACTTTGGAAGCTATTTGAAGGTATTCTGCTGGCAGGTGGTCGGCAGAAGGAGTGCAAGGTTTGAGTTTTTGAAGGAGTTTGCAGATAAAGGATGTTGGCACAGGTTGTATATAGAAGGAAGGCACTGAACTGTTTGTGTTTTGTAAAGTGCTGGGGGAAATGGGAGATATTGTCTTTGCAAGAGTTTGTATAGTTTCTGTGAAGTAATTATTAAAGGCATCCGCTATTTGCAAAGGGTTATTATGGGGAACTAAAGATGGGGCTGGAGTTTTGATATGTCCTGGTTGAAGAAGTTTATTAATGCCTGACCAAAACTTTTGAGGGTTTTTTAGGTGTGATTGTTGAAGGTGGAAATAATAGTTTTTCTTGTCTAAGATAATGTTATTTTTGGTTGCATTTCTTAGCTGTTTAAAGTATAGGTGGTCTGCAGAGCTCTAAGAGGCTCTCCATCTGGCCCATATTTTGTTCCTTAGGAGCATTTTTTCCTTTGTTTGTTTGGTGAGCCATGGGGCTGTTTTAGTCCTAACTCGGGAAGAGCGAAGGGGGGCATGGATATCTAGGATTTGTAGGAATTTAGTATTAAAGTAAGAAACTGCTTCATCCAGTTTGAGTTGCTTCAGAGGTGACCAGTTACAGGCCTTTAGTTCATTCTGAAAGCTCTCTGCTTTAAAGTGTTTTTTGGAATGATAGGTTATAAAAGTGTTATTAATAGGGGAATGAGCCTTTTGCTTTGTAATGTAGGTAAGAACATGGTCACTAAGGTCATCTGGAAGTGTTCCTGAAGTATAGGTTTCAGGATGACTATTTATAAGTATCCAGTCAAGAGTGGCTTCTCTACTGCTAGGTTTGTGGATTCTTGTGGGGGTGTTTATTATTTGAGTGAAACCATAAAGATTAATGTGAGTGTTAGGATTAGGAGAGTTACAGGTAGTCCAGTCAATGTTAAAATCACCTGGTACAATAGTTTCTTGAGGTAGTAGGGTGGAAAGGCTACTAAGAATATTTTCAAGAGTGTTAATATTATTTCCTGGAGGAATGTAGGTGCAGATTATGTAAATAGATTTAGATTTATTAAGTTGGAGTTTAATGGTAAGGGTTTCTGCATTGGTATTTGATGGTAGTAACACATTAAAGGATGAAACTAGAAGTTCAGATTTATACAAGATAGCTACACCTCCACCCTTCTTGGTTGTACAGTCACATCTTAGGATGTTATATCCAGGTGGGGTTATTTCTAGGTCATGAGTAGAGGGTTTCAACCATGTTTCAGTAAGGCAAAGGATATCAAATGCATGCACTTATAAGAGAGCATGCAATTGAGTAAGTTTGTTGTTAATGCTACAGATATTGAGTTGAGCTATTCTAAGAGAGTTACCTAGTTTTATAGAGGTAGAGACACTATTAGTTGTTTTTTTTGTGGGTTATTGTAAATTGGAGGGTTTGGGCCTGAATTAGGATGAATATCGCCATCTAATAGAAGTTGAGTGGGATGTTTTAGTAAAGTCTTTATACTTTTAAGGTACTTGGATGGGCTTATCTTGCTGGAGAAGTAAGTAACATGGGAAGATCTATGGAACCTTGGGAGGAGGTAAACTGAAGTAGAGGTCATATTGCTATGGGAGAAGAAGCTGAGCAGTGTGATTGGTAATGTTTGTTGATGGGAAGGTTCATTATTAACTAAAGAGAAGTGTTCATAAGGTTAGGGCATAGGGTAAAGTTATGAATATTAATGAAGAAGTAATAAGAAGATAGTTTTTAAGGGTATAGTTATGTAAGAAGGTAATTTGATAGTGGGATTAAGAGGTTATGTAAAGAGTTAGACAAATAAAGATAAGAGATATTGTATGGTAGAATAGATGAGAGGTGACTTATGGGAGGGGTAGCAGAGAAGTAGAGGGATGAAATGAACTATTGTAGTAGGGTGGGGTTGGTTATGGAGAGAATTGGAGAAGGGGTGGAGTTAATAAGTAGTGTAAGGTGATAGGATGAGTAGTTAAGTGGGTGTGGTTAGAGATGTTTAAGTGTAACAGCACTGGGGTGGGTGGGAATTGGGGGTAGGGTAGGGGAGCGGAGTGAGCCCGTAGGGCGGATGGAGCGGGTTAGACCAAGTGGTGGAGGATTCAGAAGAGGCAATCAGTAAGGGGCAAAGAGAAGGAGACAGAGTAGCAGGTAAGTAGCTTCTAGTAGAGCAGGTATGGTGTAGGAAAGAGGATAGTGAAGCAGGGAAGCTAGAAGTAAATATAGTCTATAGTAGGTAGAGGATGAGAAGAGTAGGGGCTAGGAGGAGAGAGTAGTAGGGGGAATAGCTAGGCAGCAGGGAAAGAGATGAGAAATAGAAGAAAAAAGAATTATATTGAGCTGAAGCAAGCACAAGTGGGGGAAACAGCGAGGGCACAAGGCTGGATTGCACTGCCACCTAGTGGGCAGAAGGAAAGATACAGAAGGTAACCAAGAAAAAGATAAGTAGGTGGGGAAAGAAATAAAGTTAGTAGCAAGGGAAAGAAAACAATCAGGTGATACTGGGCAGGGATAGGAGTCTGGCTGCTGGTTTACCTGACTCAGTGGCAAAAAATTAGTTGATAAAATTTGATTACAAGACAATTCATAGGTTCATAGGTTCATAGGTTCATACTAGGCTATCTGCCCTAGGGCATTTATAAGCCTAGCCAGAATGTGTTTGGCTTTCGCCACCCATTTTAAATTTATTTTGCTATGCCCTTTTTCGAGGTTAGTATACTATGCCTCTATCTAACAGTGACACAGAAGTGATACCCGGGGTAAACCTACGATCTCCCATCCACTCATCAAGATTCCTCTTGAAGAGAGTCAATGAGGGACTCTGCCTAACCTGGACTGGGATTTTATTCCAGAGTGAAGGGAGCCTCTGGGTTATGAATCAGTCCCTCCAGCATGTCCTATTTATTTCAGTGCTGAGGTTCAAGTCTCTCGAGTGCGTAGCTCGATGGGATTTGGATTTTCTGAGGTGCAGCATGTCCATTAATTCCAGGATGGACATGGCTTTATACGTCAGGCACAGATCTCCTCTGAACAGGCGGTATGCCACTGAGTAGAGCTGGAGTTTCTTTAACCTGGCAGCATATGGCATCTGTTTGAGCCCTTTGATCCTCTTGGTGAGGTACTTTTGGGGTCTTTCCAGTTGCTGCAGGTGTCTGGTAAGGTACATCCCAAAAGGGGCATTGTACTCAATTATGGGCCTGATGAGGGATGAGTAAAGAGGCACGATGACCTCCCCTGATCTAGATGTGAATCCCTTCATGATTAGGTGGGCTGTATAAAATGTTTTTCTAACCACTTTGGCCACGTGGTTGTCAAATGAGAGATTGCTATCAACTTGGGTCCCCAGGTCCCTAATTACTTCTTCTGTACTTAATGGATTTCCACCTATGTGGTAATTTGTGGGCACTTTGTTTTTGCCAAAGGGGATGACTATACACTTTTGGCATTTAGCTTGAGGCCATGGCTCTGGCACCAGTTGTCTGTTTCTATGAGGCCCTTTTGGAGGATGCTTGTGTCGGCTGGAGAGTCGATTATGGCACCCAGTTTGCAGTCATCTGCGAACTTGGTCAGCCACAGTCCTTCCATGTTGGCCTGTACCTCCGAGAAATATATACCGAACAAGAGAGGTCCCAGGACTGAGCCTTGTGGGACACCACTTGTAACTGGTTTGGAGTCTGACATGGCTCAGCAATTCTAACCATGTGGGTTCTGTCCTTGAGCCAGTTTGCAATCCATCTAGTGACATAGTTTATATTTAAGCTGGTGAGCTTATCTATAATGCCCGAGTGGGGTATTGTATTGAAGGCTTTTGAGGTCCAGGTAGGCTGTGTGGACCACCTTCCCCTCGTCAATGGCCTTGGTGACTGTTTCAAAGAAATCAACCAGGTTTAAGAGGCAGGATCTGCCCTTAACAAAGCCGAACTGGGTAGGATCCAGTGTTTGTAGGTCCCCAATATCTTTATTTATGAGGTCCATGATGATCCGTTCCATAGCTTTGCAGACCAAGCTAGTCAGGCTTATGGGGCGATAGTTTCCAGGATCCGTTGAGGCACCACCTTTATGGAGAGGGACCACTGTTGCTGTACGCCACTCTTTGGGCACATATCCTGTAGTAAGGCTGAGATTGAACAGTAGTTTTATGTTTGGGTTTAGTCTTCTTTGAGTTCATGTAGGACGCAGCCCGGGACACCATCTGGTCCCATTGATGCTGTGTTTTTTGCTTTGGAGAGGGCAGCTCTTACCTGAGCATCTGAGATGTCAGGGGGGCAGCACTCTGCTGGGATTGATATTTGCCCTTTTGGTGGGGAGGGGGGGGGGAGTTTGCGCTGAACCTGTCAGCTAGGATGCAATTAACATGTAATTGCTTACAATATGGGTCAAAAGATAAACATACTTTGTCAATTACTGTACAAACAGGAGAAATCACTGGGGCAGCAGAAAAGCAAGGTGGTCCAAATTGGCAAAGCCTGAAGTAGATCAGGGGGTCCTTAGCGGCCAGGCAGGTCCCTTATTGGAAGGTAGTGGGTAGATTGCTAGGAAGGTGAAAAGGTAAGAAGAAAGGGTATTAATAATGTAATTAGGCAGCAAAAGTACCTATAGTAAACAGATAAGATTAGTTAAGTCAACAGTACTACTAATAATAATAAAGTTTTAATTATACATTCTTACAGAAGATGCTCCGAAAAAAGGCTAGGTAAAAACATCAAGTCTAGCAGCAATTCAAACACCCTAAAACACGTCACAGTTATGCAAGTAATAGGCTAGGTGTAATATTTAAACTAGGCTGAAAAATGAACTGCTTGAAAAATTTATGAACATACACAATAGTGTTCCGATACATATAACTGTGAACATAAACAATAAAGTTCAGATATATATTACAGTATAGTACAAACAATGGTGAAATCTCTAAGTAGAAGTAACCATCAAAATGCAA
Source organism: Protopterus annectens (assembly GCF_019279795.1). Taxonomy (NCBI): domain Eukaryota; kingdom Metazoa; phylum Chordata; order Ceratodontiformes; family Protopteridae; genus Protopterus; species Protopterus annectens. The sequence continues at coordinate 1,643,810,061 of NC_056743.1, read as the reverse complement.
TCCTCAGCAAGAGGTGGTATAAAATTATTAAAAAAGCCAGGCTAGTTCACAAGGTAAAGAGCAGATAACAGCCACTTGATATAATAGTAGTAGCTTCTATGGAAGATTGGCAAAGATCCACCTAAAAATTATAAATGATAGCGTAGGAAGTAGTCTAAGGAAGTTTTGCTTATTGAATATAGTATTGCAGTACTATAAGTACTGTTAACATACATCCCCACATTTCTGTTTTGCTTATTGAATATAGCATTGCATTATTATAAGTACTGTTACATAACTCCCCATGTTTCTGTTTATTGAATATAGTATTGCAGTACTATAAGTACTGTCACATAAGTCCCCGCATTTCTGTTTTGCTTATTGAATATAGCATTGCATTACTCTAAGTACTGTTACATAAGTCCCCATATTTCTGTTTTGCTTATGGAATATAGCATTGCATTATTATAAGTACTACTACATAACTCCACATGTTTCTGTTTATTGAATATAGTATTGCAGTACTATAAGTACTGTTACATACGTGTCCATGTTTCTGTTTTGTTTATTGAATACAATAAGTACTGTTACATAAATCCCCATATTTCTGTTTTGTTTATTGAATATAGCATTGCATTATTATAAGTACTGCTACATAACTCCCCATGTTTCTGTTTATTGACTATAGTATTGCAGTACTATAAGTACTGTTACATACACCCCCATGTTTTTGTTTTGCTTATTGAATATAGTATTGCAGTATTGTAAGTACTGTTACATAACTCCCCATGTTTCTGTTTGTTTATTGAATATAGTATTGCAGTACTATAAGTACTGTTACATAGCTCCCCATGCTTCTGTTTGTTTATTGAATATAGTATTGCAGTACTATAAGTACTGTTACATAAGTCCCCACATTTCTGTTTTGCTTATTGAATATAGTACTGCAGTACTATAAGTAGTGTTACATAAGTCACCATATTTCTGTTTTGATTATTGAATATAGTATTGCAGTACTCCTGCAATCTCTGTACTCCCTACTCAGATAGATCCACAAGCATCTGATGAGTCCAATGGGCTGCTAGAAAATGATGTGTCCTGCATAATGCCTTATGAGGTGCTGGTAGGCACAAGGTGTTACACACATCAACTCACACTCAAAACGCAGAGTGAGTTCTCAGCCTCCTGCAGCATGGAGATGGAACTCTAAGAACAGCTGTGGTGACTCATATTTAGTCAGTAGCCTGAACCTATCAGTGACTGGACAGTGTAGCATAACACTGTGCAGCAGATGTAAGCACCCTCATCCTTAAGGGAGGCTGGCTGCTGTTTCTGAAGCATTGGCAACACTAGCAGTGACTAGGTAAACCACGCAACTACCTGTAATGGCTTGCACCGCATGTGGCAGGTTATTCTGCACTAGGTCAGACAATAAAGGGTGTGTGTGAGAGTACACTCATCATCTCCTCCAACCAGCAGCCATTGCATGTCCGCAGGCATCCCGGAGAAGGAGGGGGGACTCAGCCTGTGGGACCAGTTAGTTAACTGATCCACTCATCTGACGCTTGGTACGAGAGAAAGGATAAGCCATGAGTAGGAGGGAATTGGCTATAGTGCTCTCATCTAACCCAGGGAAGCCCAGCTCCCATGTCTGCAAAATGAGTAGATTGATTGGATACAGTTACTAAAATTAATAGACTGATTTGGTACAGATACTAGAAGCACTAGGTGTGACCCCAAGG
>NC_056743.1:1643390840-1643500840 GCF_019279795.1 Protopterus annectens | reverse complement strand
CGTAGAAATCACCAAACTGCTCATTGATCTCTCTATGCACCACGGCCCTGACCTGGTGACAGGTGCCTGTCCACGCCCACTCCCGGGGGGGCAAGCCCCATTGCCAATGGTGGTTCCACCCAAATGTGGTGCAGGACCAATGGACAGGAATGTGCTGGGTTGGGCCCCAGGCATGCTGGTGCCTGGTGCCTCGGCCAGCTGAGGAGGGACAGGTGGGTCAGATATGACTGGCCTTCCCAAGCATGCTATAGTGTGTAGTTTTCAATGTCATATATGGGTTAGTAATAGTCATAACATTCCAGGGTTAGGTAATACAGCATGCAGAGATATTCCCATTAACCCAGACACCAGATACGTAACAGTTGCATAGCAAAAAGAACACATGCATATATGGAACCACAGTGGTAATAAGAACAGCATGCAGGTACGGTGATGGCGCCATGCCAAAAATGTTGGAATAATTCAATATGGCACATGTATGGGAACCATTAGAATATTTATCAAATGACTGGCCATTATAAGAGTCAGTACATACAAGTTGGGGTATGTATGTTGATTCTTGTTGGAGATAAGGTGGGGGGAGAAAGATGTCAATTAACAAGTAGTATATTCCTGTACTCAACATTACTTTCCTAGTCAGTGCTGTTATCTGTACCTTACAAGTCTTACTACACTACCCTATAGACCTACACTGGACACTGATACAGCTGTCAACATCATTACACATGAACTGGTTTTACCGGCAGTATAAACCTCTTACCTGGTATACCTGTGGAGGGAATGTTTGTTAACACTGACTGTTTGTACACATACACCCAGATTCTGGGTTGATGTTTTGCACTATGCCATCCAACTGTTTCTGCACAGACTCTGGCCATGTGTTGACCACATGCTGGTGTGCCTGGACATATCTAGTATATTGCCCTCTTCCACTTTTAGTAACCCGACACACACATATACATGCTTTCCTACACAGTTATATTATGTAGCACAGTGTGGGTGACAATGACCAGTGATACTTTCTTAGTCAGAGAAACTGCAACACTCACAATCCCCTACAATACCAGGGTGGACAGTACTAGTACAGGTTATATTGGTCTGTATTTATCAGCACATTGTCCATATCCAACTTACCTGTGGGAGCAATGTTTGCTAGCACTACCTGACTGTTGCCACACAAAGTTCTGGATTACACATTAGAAATCTGCACATACTACTTACTCTGTTACTGAACACACTCTGGTCACAGCTTGACAACATAGGAGTGTAGATAGGACATACTTGCAATATTACTCTCCTAACTGTTTTGGGGGTTACAGTGACAGGTGCATTCTCATGATGGTTGACAATCACTTGCCCTCCCTGTTTGCTGGCTACACATCTGGGATCATCCCACAGACTTACCAGGGGGACAGGCAGCAGATATGGGCACATATACTGGACATTCTGGCCTCATGTGTACAGTTGAGAAGTATGAATCTGTATGCAGTTTAATTCCACTCCCAGGAATCAGATCATGGCTGTGTCTGCTACAACTTGAACACTGTCCATCACAGTTGTATCTGCAATATTGATATTGCTGTATATCTCTGAACAGCTTTCTGTCTTATTAATCCCCTGTGCTTATGCATTCTGACCTTGTATAATAACACTCTTATACAGATTTCCTAGACAGTTCTATGTTGTAGGACTGTGTGGGCGACAGTGATGTGTAACACCTCATTATTCAGACCAACTGCATATCATTCTTGTATTTCTGGGCACAGTGTTTGTATCTGACAATCCTCTGGGAGGAATGTTTATTAGCACTATCTGAATGTTCCCACACACAGTACCAAGTTCCACATTACTATTATGCGCATAAATCTCACTCTGTTACTGTATACACTCTGACCACAGCTTAACAAGTTGTGGTGTAAATGGGACTTATGTGGCTTGTTAGTCACATAAGGTATTGGGGAGTTGCTAGTGTGCCAGATGTTTGTCATAGGTGTGCATCAATCAGTTGTATTTCTTGTTTGCTGCCTATACAATTGGGATCATCCCACTGATTTCCATGGGGGTCAGGTTGATAGGCAATAGATATGGGCCACTTTAGTAGACATTCTGGACATATCTGTACAGTTGTGGGGTATGATTCTGTATGTAGACTACTATCACTGGCAGGATTCAAACCGTGGCTGTGTGTGCTAAAAAAACACTTCACATCTCAGTCACATGTGCTATTTGGTTTTTGTTGTCTGCATTTTTCCTGTTTACTTTCTATGTGTCTCTCAGTTGTACTAAATGGCCTCTGGGGATTCCACCTGTCATATACATGCATTCTTACACATTCAATTGATGGTGCATGGTGTGTGTAACAGTGCTTAATACAACAGTACTATTATACGATTTCAAATCTACATTACCATATGATACCAGAATATAGATATATAGTGCAGTAGTTGGACCTGTTTTGTCAGGGTATTACACTTTTATTGACATACTAACAATATGAGACTATTCCTGACATATTCTCTCATGTATGTAGTACTTGCCTTGAACAATACAGGTTTTATACTAGCAATTACTTTACTACTACTTTTATTTTTATTGCCTATGACAGTAAAAACATGAGTATTACTGACCTGCCTCTTATCGCACCCATGCCAGGTAGCTGATGTGGGCCTCCAGGTTCATGGCTCACTCCATTGCAGCTGTGGGGGACATAAGAGGAATATTTAGCCATACCTATCCATGATATACCTGAGCTGGCAATTATTAAACAGGTCGTGGACTGATACTTACACACAGCTGAGACATCCCCTGATACTCTAGCCTCTTGGAGCCACTCCTCTAAGAGGCCCCCCTTCTGCCGCTTCCAGTCGGCATAGTGGTGCCTGACCTGCTCACCAGTTCGGGGTATGCCAGTGGCACTGGTGACGTCATGGGCGAGATGGTCCAAGGCCTTCGCCTTATATTGGGAGTCCTGGTACTGGCCCTGCAGCAGTCTCTGTGCATGGTCTTTAACTAGGAGTCCAGCCATGCCCTTGGACTCCTGGATGCACCAGCGCTGTGCCCAGAAGCACACTCCTTCTCCCCTTACTGCCATAGTGCCTGCAAGGGGAAGCTACAACCAGTTATGAGTTGTATTCCTGCCTCCTGGGTTTAAGAAAGGCTGATTTCCTACACTTTTCCATGACTGGCCAGTTTTGAAAAGGCTATGCTATGGGAAAACCTGCTTACCTAAGGTTGGCAGTGCTTAAATAGGTATACCACTGGGCAAATTGAATTGGCTCCCCTACACATTGCCTACACTTATTAAGTTGAGCTCTGCTGCGGTTAGCATTGCTTAATAGTTAATTAGCACCATAGTTGCCTTTTGGCAGTGATTTATTATTCATTACAGGTTATATGTGTGTCTGGTATCCATGATTCATGCATACATACAATGTATGGAGTACTGGGGACTTCTACACTTTATTAAAATAACACCTCAAATCTATGCTTACTGCAGTACTCCAGTTCACATATTTATGTCCTGTGGCAGGTTATACAGCATCACACTGTACATAGATTCAGTTCACATGTTTGGTTTGATTTTCCTATGGTGAGGATTAGTTTGCTGATACCTCATTTATATGTATTGTTATGATGGCTTAGTGGTTAATTACTGTGACTGTGGTGTACAGGGTCCTGAGTTCAAGCCTTGCAGAAGCTGTTTATTTTGTTGCTGGGCAGAACACGGGCCATTGGGTACAGAGTGATTAAGGCACTTTAAAGCAGTTGTAAGTGAGTGCACGTGTTTGCCCGGAGCTAAGCAATGCTAACCTCCGGTTACAGTTTCTTAAACTCAGCTTCTCTTTGCTTAATCTGTGTAGGCAATGCTTACCCCTGTGCAAACATGCTTAAACCCGCTTATTACTGCTTCTATATGCTTACTACTGCTTATCTGTGCTTAAACCTGCGTATTAGTGCCTTATTCATTATGACACTGACACTTCACGTGTGCATTTGATGCAATACTCCAGTTCACATTTAAATGTTATTTAGTAGGTTATACAGCAAAAAAATGTAAAACAATGTTCATATACAGATTTCACATGGAAAATATGTGCTGCAGTGGGACTCGAACCGGGAATGCCTGCTTGGTAGGTGGATGCTATGACCACTACATAGTTGCTGTGCTGCTTCAGTTGCATATATCTTCCTTGTTATCCTCTTCAGCCTTTTAAGCTGCTTTAACTGTAGCTAATTGATGGGCACACCCGCGCACCTATGGTTAGCTGTACTCAGAGTTTAAAAAAAAAATCCAGGGGTTTCTTTTTTTATTTTTATGTCCTGTTGCTATTGTACACATGAGGGATTGTTGGTGGGGATATGCAAACACCTATAAGTGGCCTCACTCATTTATTTACACTTTCTGCTGTTCTGCTTTACAGGGGTGTGTTTATTGTGAGAGCTTTGCTCTCAGGCATGCCCCCTGAACTCGTCCATGCTCCGTGTAGGATTAGGAGTTCAGGCAGCGCTCCTTCATTAATATGTAAGGTGCACTGGCGTCCTTCTCTTAAACTGCCACTTACATGCAGGACTACACTAGTCCTGCATGGAATATTTGTAAATCTGGGGGATTGTGTTGTACTTTAAGCAGTGTGGGTGCTCCTGTACTAAGTGTGTCCTCCTTTAGATGAGATGCCTCATAACTATGAACCTGTTGTCAGTTTGATATCCACTTCCTGTTGCAATATTACCAGCTTACCATATTTTAATGTAACATATGCAATTTATTCTCCAAGAGCAGCAAGCACTGAATTTGTAGATGAAGCAATGAAATATAAAATTATTTGCTAGCAAATTCAGATCTGTTTAACATGGAATTATTCAGATAACTTTTATTTTGGCAGAGATTGAGTATATACTGACTGATCATGCTCTAACAAGTGGTGCTGTATAATAAAAGGAATAATTTCATGCAACCAGGAAGGTGAATCAAAGAACACATGCATGTATGCATGGTCCTAAAAATGTGTGCAAAAGGCCTTTGATTTGAACATAGCTTAAGGTAAAATGAATGCACCACTGGCCAGATGCATTTTTTGCATGTGGGTTTCAATGCTGTTTCAATGAATGTTAATTTCAAGGGCAGATATGTTTTAATGCTAAGTCTGTTTTCATTGTGAGACTGTTTTGCTTTGTTTAACAAATGTCTATCAGTGTTTGGGCTATAAAATTTGAAATAAGTTTTAAATTAAATCCAAATAATCATTGTAGAAGTAAATCAGAAAACAGTATGCGTATTGAGAGGTTTAAACAGTGTTTACGGTAACTGGAGAGAAATAGCTAAGAAATGGGATACTGGAATGGCTGTGGGGGGTGTATGGGGGGCCCAATCCATTACCCTGCCTGCAGCCCCATTTGACCATGATCCAGCTCTACTGAAAGTGTCTGGATAAGCCAATCTGAATCATAGATAAACATTCTTGTAGGGATTAAATGCTATGGCAGCTCTTGCTGAAATTTACAGTGGGGGCCAAACCTAAATAGCAATTTTACAACAAAAGTTGTACATTGAGGATCAAACATACTTCCACAGCTTCAAAACATGGGAGCATCATTACAGCACACACAACACAGCCTACACCACATTATGACATTCGCTATAACTAAAATCACGTCTTCTTGAAACCAAAAAGAGAACATCAACAGATAGCCATAACAGTAGCTTGAACACTGTGTTTCACTGAAACATTTCCTGATACAGTGCTATCACTAATGGAGTGTCTGCTGATTTACATGTCTTCTTCTTCATTCAGCTGTTCCTGTTAGAGGTCACTGCAGTGGATCATCTGTTTCCATTTCTTCCTGTCCTCTGCATTTTGCTCTGTCACAACAACCACCTGCATGTCCTCTCTCACTACATCAACAAACCTTATCTTAGGCCTTCCCCTTTTCCTCTTACCTGGCAGCTCCATCCTTAGCATCCTAGTCCCAATATACCCAGTATCCCTCCTCAGCACATGTTCAAGCCAAGACAATCTCACCTATCTGGCTTTGTCTCCAAACCATGCAACCTGAGCTGACCCTCTACTATACTGATGCCTAACCCTGCCCGGGAGTGCTACAGAATCCTGAAAGCCCAAATTCCTAAAGACCAAAATCTCGAAAGTTCAAAATACTGAAAGCTCAAAATACTGAAAACCCACAGGATACCAGCACTTGCTATATTCCAACACAAGTACATACAGAAACATATTACCCTTCAACTATATGCAGGGGGGCAAGCTTTTCTGCACCCCCCATGTGGGGGGGGGCTGTGCTCCACACACCCCCTGCTACTTAAATATATCAACTCAGATTACACTTCATTACACTAAAGGCTTGCCCCCCTGCTTATACTTGGAGAAGAGTATTATGGTTTGTGTTTTATTTTTTTTGTTCCTGTATGTACTTGTGCAGGAATATCGTGTTGGTATCCTGTGTGTTTTCAGTATTTTTAGTTTTCAGTATTTTAAACATTCGAGATTTTGGACTCAGGATTTTGGTCTTTGGGATTTTGGGCTTTCAGGATTCTGTAGTGCTCCCCCCTGTCCATCCTCATCACACCCAATACAAACCTTAACATATTTAACTCTGCCACCTCCAGCTCTGACTCCTGCCTTTTCATCAGTGCCACCATCTCCAACCCATATAACATAGCTGGTCTCACTACCATCTTGTAGACCTTCCCTTTCACTCTTACTGGGATCCGTCTGTCACAAATCACTCCTGATACTCTTCTCTGTCTAATCCACCCTGCCTGTACTCTCTTCTTCATCTCTCTTCCACACTCACCATTACTCTGAACTGCTGATCGCAAGTATTTAAACTCATCTACCTTCAGCAACTCTACTCCCTGTAAGCTCATCATTCCTCTATCCTCCCTCTCACTCACGCACATATATTCTGCCTTAGTCCTGCTGACCTTCATTCCTCTCCTTTCTAGAGTATTTCTCCACGTCTCCAGGGTCTCCTGTACCTGTTCCCTACTCTCAATACAGATCACAATGTCATGTGCAGACATCATAGTCCACTGGGACTCCTGTCTGATCTTTCCTGTCAACCTGTTCCTCACCATTGCAAATAAGAAAGGGCTCTGAGCTAATCCTTGATGTAATCCCACCTCCATCTTGAATGTATCTCTCACTCCTACCACAGACCTCATCGCTGTCACACTATCCTCCTACATATCCTGTACCACTCTTACATACTTCTCCGCCACTCCCGTCTTCCTCATACAGTACCACAACTCCTGTCTAGGCACACTGTCATATGCTTTCTCTAAGTCCACAAAGACACAATGCAACTCCATCTGTTCTTCTCTATACTTCTCCAACAACACCCTCAGAGAAAACATTGCATCTGTAGTGCTCTTTCCTGGCATGAAACCATACTGCTGCTCACTAATCATCATCTCCTTTCTTAACCTAGCTTCCACTACTCTTTCCCATAACTTCATGCAGTGACTGATCAGTTTTTTCCCTCGGTAGTTACTACTGCTCTGCACATCACACTTATTCTTAATAAATTGTACCAAATTACATCTCCAGTCCTCAGGCATCCTGTCACTTTCCAAGATTCCATTAAACAATCTGGTTAAAAACTCCACTGCCATCTCTTGTAAACACCTCCATGCTTCCACAGGTATGTCATCTGAAGCAGAAGCCTTTCCATTCTTCATCATCTTCATAGCTATTCTTACTTCCTCCTTGATAATCCACTGCACTTCATGATTCACTATCCGCACATCATCCAACTTTCTCTCCCTCTCATTCTCTTCATTCATCAGCCCCTCAAAGTACTCTTTCCATCTGCTCAACACACTTTCCTCGCTTGTGAATACATTTCCCTCATTTCCTTTATCACCCTTACCTACTGCACATCTTTACCAGCTCAGTCCCTCTGTCTAGCCAATTGGTACAAGTCTTTTTCTTCATCCTTAGTGTCCAACCTTTTATACAATATGCCAGACCCTTAGCCTTCACCACCTCTCTTTTCACCATACACTTCACCTCCTTATACTCCTGTCTACTTTCCTCATTTCTCTCACAATCCCACTTCCTCTGCACCAACATCTTTCTCTGTATACTCTCCTGTACTTCCAAGTTCCAACACCCAGTCTCCTTGTCCTCCTTACTCTGTCCAGATGTCACACCAACCACCTTTCTAGCTGTCTTCCTTACCAGCTCTACTGTAGTTACCTAGCTATTTGGTAACTCTCCAATAAACTGCTGGCTGGGAGGTGTCCAATTGCCCAGCTTGGGTAACTATGGGCAGCTCTGTTGAGAGAAAGCTGGGCATAAAATTAATCAACCTGCCAAACACAAACTAAGAATTCCTCAATGTAGGTTCTTAGACAAGGTGGAGTACGGAAGTGGATGATGTGATGGTAAGTAGCAGGCTGAACATCCTATATATCCAGGAAATCCTATTTGTTCATGAGATAAGATTGAAGGGCAGTGCAGCAAAGCCACTTGACTTGGAATCCAGAGTCTACTACTCAGGAGGAGGTCGGGCTAGAAATAGTGTGGGAATTGTGATGATGGACAGGCTTCAGAAGACAGTGAGGAATATCATCAGAATTAGTGACAGGCTCATGGCAATCAAACTCCAGTGTAAGGATAGGGCACAATTCATAATCTCAGCATATGATAGGACAGTATTCATAATCTCAGCCTATGATAGGACAGTATTCATAATCTCAGCCTATGATAGGGCAGTATTCATAATCTCAGCCTATGATAGGGCAGTATTCATAATCTCAGCCTATGATAGGGCAGTATTCATAATCTCAGCCTATGATAGGGCAGTATTCATAATCTCAGCATATGGCTTATAGCATTGTTGTAATAGTGAGGAAAAGAGTCCTACTATATAAAACATGGTAATATAAATTGGTGTTGATAATGGGTGACCTCTGCTTGGCACCATATGAGTGGAGAAAACAGGAATAAAGAATGAGAGGCCATTCTAGACTTCTGTCTAGCAAATGACTTAATGGTGACCATCTCATGGTTAAACAACAAAAGGGCAGCCACAAGATCACATACAATAGTGATCAACATGCAACTCAAGTAAGGAAAGGGCACTGGGGTACAATCATTGATGGTAAAACCATCCCCAGTAAAACAGTTAGCTGACAGCATAAAATAATGGTTGCTTCATCTGTAAGCAGTGATCAGAGAAGGCTCTGAGGTCAGTAGACACATGGTTAAAAATATGGCAGATGAATGGAGAGAAAGCACAAGAATTAATGGAATTACTCAGGACTCTACCACCTAAAGACGAGGAAATAGGTTGAGTTGAAGAAGAATGGCATTGCCTCAAAAGAGTATGTGTGAGTGCTACAGATGAGTAGGCATGGAAATAAGGTACATAAAGAAAGCTGGTGGTGCAATGCAGAAGTCCAGGAAGTCATCAAAAGAAAGAAAGAGTGCAGGAAAAAGAGGTAGACAAAAAAGCCAGACAAGGCTAGGTAGAAATATTGTTTGGCTAATAAAGAAGATAAGAAATGAGTAGCAATAGCAAATCACAAGGCATCAGAGGCACTTTACCGGTTTCTGGAAGGTGAGTCAGTACATGGCACAAATAAAGTGTATCACGTTGCAAGGCAAAGACAGGAATACAAAATAGTTAGTCAATCACCCTTCATATGGGATGCCAGCAAAAATCTGCTCATCAGGCCACAGGACACCAAAGGCAGAAGGAAAAAACACTTCCAGCATCCTGTATATGAAGAAAACCTCACAGAAGCTGTCCTTCCTCAGGCACAGTCTACAATGAGAAAAGAGGAGGAGCCCACCGTAAAAGAAGTAAGAAGAGCACTAAGGGAAATTAAGCAGGGAAAGCAGCAGACTCAGATGAGGTCACAACAGATATGATAAATATGTTGGGTGAGATAGGGTAGAAATGAGTCCTGAGGGTACTCATAGCAGTATGAAGAGAACAGTATGTCCGAGATGACTGGATAATAAGCATACTAGTGCCAATGTTTAAAAACAAAGAGGACATCCACAGCTCTGAGCAGTACATAGATATCAGACTTCTGTCACTGCATTAAAGCTCTGTCTAGGGTGATTGATAAATAAATATGCAGACTAGTAGAAAGTAAGATGGGAAATAAGCAATTCATATTCAGGTTGGGATGCAGCATACCTGACCTGATGTTTGCAGTGAAACAGACATTTATGTATTTATTTAAGTAATCTTTAAAGTTTTTTGGACTGTATTTACTGTCTACCATTGTTTTTTACTGCTGTTCTGTATTCAGTTTTTGAAGTCCCCTTTAAATAGTTAAATTATTTTAACTCAATGAATTGTGAAGTTCACTGTGATTGGTTGCATATGTTTGGTATGAATGTACTTAAAATTGATTGTAATGGTTTCTTGCACAACTCTGATGATGCCAATGGATTTTATGGTGAAAGTGCTAAGTTGTTTGACGTTTTACTCTGCGTTTAATTATTAAACAGTTCTCCAGTTTCCTACGATATTTTGCAACTATTCTTTTTGGATTATTAGTAGCAGGTTTTATTGGAAAGAGTATCCAGATCTTTTATGTTATGTCCTAAATGAGTACCACCAGGTCTGCTGTCAGTCATCCATGTATTGCTATTAGAACCTTTGATTATGCATTGATTTGACTTGTATACTGCCTTTGAGCCTACTGAAGTGAACTGTGCTGCTCTTGCTCCATTTCCCTAAAGTGGAGTGTGGGTTTCTGCAGCAGTTTAACTTATTGGTTTGTCATTTTTGTGGTGGGGACTGAGGTGGAATGCCTCATCCACTTTTCACACAGGACCAGGAGTAGCAAACAGTTGCTAGGTTTATGGAGAAACTCAAGTGCAGTGCTGGACACAGCTTATCCAGATTCTTATCCAAAAACTAGTAGAAATAGCAGTTGCAGTCAACAGTTTACACAGAACAGACACTGGTGGTAACAGTCTTTCAGTAATTCCACTTGGAAAAGGTAGCTCTACTACTATTTTTGGACACTTTAATATACCAAGAACAGAGATTGTTTTAGCTAATAATTTTGCACCCAGTTCTGCTCATGTGGGCCATAGAGGGACCACTTTATGCAAATGTTTTAAAATCAACACTGACTTTGAATGTACTCCACAATATATGGTACCAAATGATAACTCTATTTTACAGAAGTTAAATGTTCTTTTTTTGTGAACAACCTGGTGAAATATCATAAGCTACAGGCAAAAACAGCTATTTTCAAGAATGCATCAAATGGAGTCATTTTCCCAAAGGTTTAAGATCTTGGAAATACCATTGTGGGCTTGCCGAGGGCTCAGTTTGTCACCACAAACGTCTTGCACTATTTGGCAAACAAGAATTTTAACTTATGGAATTATTGATGTTGCATAACCAGAGGATGATAGAACAAGTGGAACTAGAAATTAGCCAGCTGGACACTAGTATTTCCAATTATTTAACTTTTAACTCCTTTAGAGGAGACTACAACATGCTATTCAGCAAGGTAGAATAAACCTTGCAAGAGGTAAAACAGAAAACAAAAGAATTTTGTCCATGACAGGACTGACTACAATAATAAGAAGGGATATCCTCTACCACCAAAGGTCATCAATATTGTGGTGAGAGGGATTCCTCTATCAAGGCTGGAACTGAACAAGGTAATGAATACTTTCCAGCCCCTTTGGATTACCCCTCAGCCCCTTTGGAATCCCCACCCTCTCTCCAGAAATCAGAGAGGATTTTAAACCATTGGAGAGCATGGCAAAGGAGGTGGCAGGGGCAACACTATTAGGAAACGGGTGTATATTACGTTATCAAACTTTTAAAAGTTCGAATGTGATATAGTCAACACCGTATGATTGAACTATTAAAAGTTTGACTGGAGCTCTCCGTACAGTGCAGAATGGGAAGATTTACCTTTTCTACACTGTAGTGCGATCTCGGAGTTGGTGTATTTAAAGAGCGGGGGGTATGGGGGGCACAGCCCTCAATGTGGGGGATTCAGGGCTGTTTCCCCCCTGCTTAAAGTGGTCAGGTACTTTTTTCTGTTGTTTATTTTTTTTTTAGCTTTTTGAACTTTTAAAAGTCGACCATATGGCTTCGACTATATGAAAATTCAGTAACGTAATATACACCCCTAGAAAACTACGTTGAGGAATTCACTGTTGCACCAGACAGGGAGAGGATGTGTGAGGAACAAATAATTTCCAAAGGACCTGTGATTATTACAAACTGGAAATTGACTTTAAAGTTTATAACTATAGTTCTTTTGAAATTTGTAGAGCATGTGCCTCTTTGTTTCATAAAGGTTTAACATTTGTTCCATTTAGAAAAGGGAACTTAGCTAAGACTATTATTGATTTAAGGATGTTTACTAGAAAGTTAAACCTCACTGTTTTTTTAATAATGTGAACTTGAACAGTGAACCTAAGAACATATGCAAAAAAACCCAGTGTTTTCAACCACCCCTACACCCCACCATTTCAGTCCTTGAAAAATAATGTGTGAACAAGAGGTGAAGAAAACATTCAAAGGTAAAGGTGGGATGACATGGAAAATCTTGAGGAAGGTGAGAAAGCTTTTCTTAGTGAAATAAGCACCAGCCGAACCATTAACTGCATGAAGCCTGACAATGATGGAGGATGGTGGTAATGGAGCATACTGACTATATTAATAGGATGGAGACTATGCTTTTTTCTGACCAGTATGAGGAGAGATTTAGGAATGAATTAAATGTTTCCTATAGAAAAATTGACTTGGCTGTATATGATTTACTGGTAGAAGATTTGATTACTACAGACAAATACAGCTATATTAGGAATGGGTTTCCACAGATCCCCACAATTTGTGGGATCCCTAAAAGTCACAAGAACTTGAACAAGTCACCATTACAACCAATAATAGACGCAAAAGGATCCAAAACCCATACAATAGCTAGATTTTTTCACACAACATTAAAACACATCTTATCAAAGGAAAAACATATTCAAGGATTTGTGTGATTTCTTAAGTAAGATTCACAGGGTTACTTATAATGAGAGGTTAATTCTGGTCACCACTGATATTAAAGAGCTTTTATTGGTCATACCCCATGACACAGGGATTGATTGTTTTTACTTGTATATATGTCAGCACACAGAACTGGAAGATAGGTTGGTGAAGGCTGTTACCTCTCTTATGGAAATGGTTTTAAAAAACAACTTTATATGGTTTGAGGGGACTATATATAAGCAGGCCAATGGTGTAGCAATGAGGGCTGCATGTGCCCCCATTTTTGCAAACACAGTTCTAGCTTACTGGTAACATAGCTCACCATTTGGCACCTGCTGGTGCCTGTATGGGCAGTTTTGATGACATAGTCCTTTTTTGGAAAGACAATGGGCAGGATTCACGAAGACTTGCATGGAGTGTAAGAGACGTGCAACACTCCATGCAAGCCTCGTGATCCAGGAACAGCCCTAAGCTCCATGTAAGAGACCAGCTAAAACGTCTCTTACACGGACTGGGCGTGGACATGCTAAATACCTCACTTGCATCTGAAAGGTATGCAAATGAGGTATATTAGTGATCCACGAAGCAGAAATCAGTCCATGTAGGAGACATTTTAGCTGCAGAAATGTACTCAGCTGACAACTGAGTACATTTCTGCAAATTCCACAACGGAGCGATGTCAGCTCCAAAAAAAGGTTGCATATGACTCAGGCAGCATGCCAATGGCCAAATATGTGGCCATTCGCAATACAACCCGATGGCAAAATGATAAAATCATATTTTTTTTTGCAGCCCCGCGCAAACGGGCTGCGCTGTATAAAACCATAAAAAAGAAGGTTATAAACCCACAAATGTGGGTTTCATGCAATACATGGAATGACAATGCAGGGACCAGCAGACCAAAACCAACATGGCCACCGTGGAGTGGTTGCTAAGGGGGGAAGCTGAGTCTAAGACATGTAACTAAGGATTAGTAGGCAATCTCATGTAAATGAGGGTTCAGATACTGAATCTCACAGTCACATACCAAATGAGCACAGTCCGAGTAGTGTAAGAGATACAAAAGGGGGAGGAATAGAGTAGGAGATAGGTGACATCACAGGGGGGAATGGTAGAAAGAAATTCAGTTCATTGGAGGCCAGTGTAACATGACAGATGACAGGCACAGATCATGGAAAGAGGTGTGCCACTAGAAAAGTCATGGAAAGTCAAGAAATGGAAGGTGTACACTATTACCTACACCAAAGTTTCTTGCTGGCCGTGCATACTCACGTGTGCACGCCATGAAGCGCGAGTAGGACAGTGTGCGTGCGTGTAAGGCAGTGTGAGCATTTGGGAGCGTGTTGGGAGATGTTTAACGCTGTTTGCGCGGGTGTGCGCGTGTGTAAGGCAGGCTGAGTATGTTGGAGGCTGTTGGCAGACATGTAACAGTGTTTGTGTGGGTGTACGCACGTTTAAACCCGAATAAGTAGATTCTGAACCATGTAAGCATGTGTGCGTGCATGTAAGCCACTGTGAGCGTGTTTCAGATAGTATGCACGTTGCTCCCCCCCTGAGGAAACAGAGAGGAAAAAGGAAGCAACAGAATTAATAGGAAGCTAGCAGGCATAACTGCTGAAGCTAGCAGGTGAAAACAATTAGAAGCAGGCAATTACACAGGCAGAATAGTAGCCCAGCCCAGCACTTAAAACTCTGCAAACAGTAGTGCAGGATGTTTCCATTAAGAGACACTGCAAGACAGGAGTAAGCTAATAGAAGTGAAAACTGAAAAGCTTCACTCAGAGCAGAAATGTTAGGGGCTGCCATAGCTGTCATAATGAGACATAGGCGACTTGCTGAGGGTGGTGACAATGCAGATGGTGCCAGACAACCCACAGTGAGGAGACGGAGAAGAGTGTACAGGCCCAGGGTCACCTACCACGGGTTACATGAGCTGGAGATAGTAGAGTGCTATAGAGTGGACAGAGAGCTCCTGCAGCAAATTGTTGAGCTGTGCAGGCCACACCTCACACACAGAACCAACAGAGGGGAACCCATCCCAGTGGAAACCAAGGTATGTGTTGGCCTAAGAATACTAGAAACAGGTACCTTCCAGAGACCAACTGGCGATATGATGGGGATATCATAGGCATCAGCCTCCAGGGTACTACACCAGTTCCTGGATGCCATGTCAGCACATGTCGGTGATCATGTATATTTCCCCAATGCCCATGAGGTATTGGCCAGCAATATGCGTCTCTTCCAGCAAATAGCGGAATACCCTGAGGTAGAGGGTGCAATAGACTGCACGCACATACGCATCAAAGCACCAGCCGGTGAGTGGGGTAGGGCCTACATTAACCGCAAGGGCTTCCCCTCCATCAACTGCCAGGTCATGTGTGATGCCCAGGGCATAATAATGAATGTGTGTGCTGGCTGCCCCGGGAGTTAATCACGATTCCCACATCTGGCATTTGACGCAGCTGTACCAGACATTTGCCAATGGGGACATCCCACACAGACACCTAGTGGGGGATGCAGGTTATGCACTGGAGCCGTGGCTGATGACACCCATCAGAAATGCACACACACCTGAACAGGAACGCCATAATGAGGCACGCGCACAAACACGTAATGTAATAGAGCATGTGTTCGGGCTGCTCAAGTCACGGTTCCGGTGTCTGGACACATCTGGTGGAGCCTTGCAGTACACACAAACTACATGTACCCAAATTGTCATGGTATGTGCTATGCTACATAATATGATCTTGCAAAAACTGCTGCAGCAGGACAAGCATAGGGCCGGGCCAAACAGCCCCCCACCATTGCCAAGGCCATCACAGGCAGAGTGTGACTCAGAGGAGGAACAACCTGAGCCTGCCCCAGTAGGCAGAAGGAGGTGTGCCCAGTATGCCCTGGCCTTGGCAAAGAGGCAACGCATAGCACATACACTGACTCAGTAGGAACCCTGGGAATTATACCCCTCTCTGACTCACTCATATAGTAACAGGGATGCCTAACATGACACAACCTGCTCTCAAACATGTACAGGGAGTGTAGTATGTGCGTCCGACAGAGGCAGCCCTGCAGCACCACCTGAGGCATGATTGCCATGTGTTAAGCAATGTAACACCATCTCGTATATGCAAACATGAAGACCCTGCCTAACATCTCACCCTCACCAAGCATGATGCCACACTATGAAGACAAGAAGATCAAGTACAATAATTGGCTGAAGTAATGCAGTCAGTCAAAGGGGAGCCAATGTGTTACAGGCTGGGAAGATATGCGGAGTTTGACATGATGCACCACCTGCTAGGGGTGGCATGCACCTATCATGCCATGCCCCATGGATACTGGCAAAGGCTGCCAGTACCCACAGCATGCCCTGAATAGGTAAGTCTCAAAACACAAACCCAACTTCATAGGTTCTACAAGGGATAGGAACCTAGATGTAATACTACCCCATGACAGATGTATAAACAGCAAGATGTGTGCAGTGTAAACGCACACAGTAAGGAGAATGTAGATACCAGTCCTGTAATAGAGAACTGGGCAAGGCTCACATCAGCACCCTAACACTACCAGGTCACACCTCATACTGTGCTGTACAGCCGCAAAACATGGAACAAGCTACAAAAGGAGGGTGACTAGCAAGAAATGGCAAGGATAACCACACCCCCATGTTGGTACCACAGCAAGAAGCAACATGGAATATCCATGGTCAAATACCAATGGCTAAAACTGCCTCGCAGTATATAGCCTGCTGCAGAACACTGTCCTAATACCAGGAACAGCACCTGGCCTATGTCGGAATGCATGAATATATCAAGCCCCACAAACCACATTATATTGCTCGACTGAAAATACCCAAACATACACCGGTAGCATTGTACTAGCACCAACACAGTAGGAGAAAATTACACAGATTCCATAAACCAAAATGCCCAGGAACAATGTACTACTCCCACAAGAGGGGTAAGCATACTAGATGTGATAATCAGCAACATGTGTACTGGATGACAAGATGAGAAGTGTACCCCTCACTGGTAAGACCAGACCATAGAGTAATCACACTGGATATGCACACCCTGACCCCAGTCCCTGGCTGGAATGCCACAGTGAAAAACATGTGTAAAGTATAGGTTGCAGCCCTCAAAACCGATGTTGAATCCACAAAAGGCCCTGTGCAAGTGCAGAATATGGGACACACCACAGAACATGTTATACAGGCATTCCATGAACACAGCCAGGAATGCTTGGAGTATGCAGTCACAAATAACAACAACACACAATGCCATACACGCAGGCATCTGGCATGCTGGCCTCCAGCCATTACCAAACCATGCAAGAGAATGAGGAAGTTACCACATGATAGAGCAAACATAAAAAGGGAAGTAATCACTGACCAGTAGTATGGCAACAACATATGTCCACACATACAATCCACTAAGTCCAGCCACAACAAGTATAATCTATGAATCCAGAAGCAATGTGACACCAGTACCAAGTACACAGACCACCACAACACCCCCCAATAAATACAAACATATGTGATAGATGCATCCATGTATCCAAACCAGAGGTTGACCTCCAACAACTCAGTACTGTCAACACTAGTCAGGAGGAGAAGGTAACCACATACACCACAAACCCAGTCCCACATAGACCTACCACAACTGTAAACCAAACACATAAACACAGACAAATATTCCCGGAGGCCTTAATTACAAACACACCACACCAACAGAAGCCTCCAAAGTAGATCACAAGCAACCACAACCTTCAAACATAGCACATGCAATGAATAGTACGCAAAGCTGGTGTGCCAAACAGTCACAGGCCTGAAGGAGAAACAACATGCCTGATACAGTCGTAATAGGTGTCTGTATAGGCAGACACACAGCTGTCCCACTCACCAGACTGAACAAGGGAAAGGGTAGAGTAAGCTGCTTGTAGGTTGCCACAAAATGCCACTTAACACAAGTATGCAGGTCACCCCAAAGCAAGCAGAAATATGGTGCACTCAATGTCCATGCTGGTGTGAATTACCTGAGATGTACCTCCCTGGTCAATATCAAATGAGACATGGATGGTCCCTCCGAGTATGTACCCCAGGGTGGGATGACACTGGCTGTGTGCAGCATCCAACCCTCACCAAGAATGATGCCACAGTACAAACACAGAATGCTCATGTTTAACAGCTGGCACAGTTACAGCTGTCAGTCCAAGAGGGTGTAATGTGTGTCTGCTTGAGATGTCATGCATGACAAGCCATGCTGCTGTTACAGGGATGGCTGTCAGCTGTTACCCATGTGCATCTGGATACTGGATAAGGCCTTTGCCGCCTCCAGAGAGCCATATGTAGGCAAGGCCAAAAAGACTACCCACCACCCTAGAAAACATAAGTGGTAGGAAACATAAGGGTAATGCTGACCAATGCCAGATGTGTAAACTGCAATATGCATGCCCCTGAGGCACTTCCCATTATGGAGAACATTGATGCCTGTCCAGTGACAGAAGCCTGCTACAGGCCTAGTGATAGCACACCAGCACTACTAGGTTATACCACATACCATGTGTTATGGCCCCAACACCTGCACCAAGACATCAAAGGAGGGGGAGTATCCATATGCAGCACAGACACCAATATAGCCAGGTAACTGACAATGCACAAAGCAGCGGACACCACTCATGTGCACATAACTGTAGTCAAAACTGCTGTACAGTCTGTAGCATGCGACAGACCACACTCTCACACACAAGAACCCCACCCAGACATCCGAAGACACTGGACAGTATGAATGTCCCACCAAATACCAGACAAGGTACACAAAGTACCACATAGGTGTCAAACCATTATGTATGCAAGGAGTCATCAGGGACCTAGGGACACAGGTCGACATTAATCTGTCATGTGACAGCCACAATGCCAATGTGGCTATGAAGACTGTTGATACCAGACACCGTATCATGAAAGGATTCACATCTACATCAACAGAGGTCACTGTGCCACTGTACTGTTCCCTTATCAGACCCATAATCTAGTACAATGACTCATATGGGATGTACCGTACATGACACCTGCAGCAGTTCGGAAGACCTCATAGTTACCCCACCAACAGGATAAAGGGTGTGAAATATATGTCATATGCTGCCTGGCTGTTGACACCCCAGCTGACTGCAGTCACACACTGCCTACACAGAGGCATTGTATGTCTGTTGTACAAGGCCATGTCCAACACAGGAGTAATGGACATGCTACACCACAGGAAATCAAAGCCATTGGAGCTGTGAGTCAAAGATTTCAAACTCAACACATAATGAAATAAGATGTGCTGGAGGGACAGATACATAACCCATAGGCTCCCCACACCCAGAAACAGGATCCCAATCCATGGTAGGCAGAGCCCCTCACTGACACCCCTCAACAGGAATATTGCCAAGTGGATGGATGACCATACATGTATACTGGGGGTCCCCACTGTGTTACGACCAGACAGAGGCACAGTGAAGAACCTCATAAATGGCCATAATTGAACATAGCAAGGGGTGGCGAAAGACACACACACTCTAGCTAGGCTTACTAATGGCCTAGGGTGTCTAGCCTACTATGAACCCATGAACCTATGAAGATACAAAATGTACAGGACACTAAGGATAATCACAAGGCTTACCCAACTGATGGTAGGAACCATGTTGGGCATCCACAGATATTCTCCGAATCACACAGATATTACAAACAACATACCAAACACACACACATATTGCTAAAATACAACCTGTCAGGTGCAGTGCAAACACCCCCCCCCCGAATGCAAAATACCTATCCCAGCAGATGGTCCCCTGACATTGCAGATGCTGAGGTAACAGCCATCATTTGCAAAGCAGAACACACAGCAGCAAAGGTATGTGATGGTGTCCTGTGCTGAGGCCAACATGGACCCCAAGAGTAATGGAATGCAAAATCACACTACTGGCCAATGTCAGCCTTACCACAGGATATGTACCCAAAGAGCAGTGTACAACAACAGTGGTCCATCACAACAAAGATGTTGCCTGAATGGATACTCCAAACTACCACCCCAGGATCGTGACAAGCTTGTTCTGCACAGCTATGGAAAGGATCAGTATGTACCGCAGACAGAAGGCTAATGTGGACCCACTGATACTGGACCCTACACACTGTGGCTGTTGTAACTGCAGAACCGGCCCCTAAACATGTCTGACCCATTTGAAGCAGTCATTAAGGTCATTGATGAGGGCTATGTGGTCCACACAGCGTAGCTGGACTGTGCACATGCTTATAGACAATACCGTACGTGTTCAGTATGGATATCTTCACCAGCTTAAATATACACCTCTATGTCAGTTGAGGGGTTGCAAAGCAGACCAAGGACAGAACTGACATGGTCAGACATGCTGCATCCATGTCAGACTACAAAGCGGATATGAGTGGCATCCCACAAGGCCTGGTCTTGCCCCCCCACCCCCATTCTGTATACATGTCCCATAGGTATAGGCCAACATGGAAGGACTGTGACTTAGCATGTATGCAGAGGAGTACAAACAGCCCACCATATCCGACCCCCAGCTGACACAAGCAACCCACAAAAGGGCCACCTACAAACAGACAACTGTAGCCATAGCCATGTCAGCAAGCTAATCACAGAACTGTGTATAGACAACCACCGTGAATATACAGTAAGTGTCCACAAATTACCACACAGGTGTTAACCCATGAGGTACCTAACATGTAATGTGAGACCTGGGTACAAAAGGTGATAAATATCCTGCACTAGACAAACATGTGACTGTAGTGTTCGCAGAAACATGTACCATATACCCACCCAAACATGAAGGCTGGCAGATATAGATAAGGGGAACTCACTCTGGCTCTGCAGCCATCCTCCATCAGCATCACAACTGACTACAATAGCCCCTGTGGGATATACCACAGCAGACACCTCCATCAACTGTAAAGTCCACAACAGTACCCCACCAGGGGTAGCAAAGAGCATGAACAGATGCCATGTGTTGCCTGAGTAAACAAACTGCAGCCCCACACACCACCATCCTTCCCAGCTACAGGAAAGTTGTGCCTGATGTATGAAGCCATGTCCACCCTGGAATGAATGAACATGTTGCACCTTGTACAATCTGAATGGCAGTGAGCTATGCACATGAGAGACCTGAACCCCAGCACTGACATACATAGGACAAGCTGTACAGAATGATCCATAACACAGAAGGCACCCCCACACTTCAGTAAACTCCTGGTACAGGTCAGCCAGAGTGCCACATATTGACACCCCTCAAGAGGCATCCTGATGAGTGTATGGGAGATGGTAGGCTACCCTGGGTATCACTGTTATGTCAGAGGTAGACAGAGGCACAGTATACCAACCATGACATATGTAATGGCAAACTCCAGTTACAATGTGTGTCGAAGGACAGACACACCCTGTGACTACCATCAGAAATGGCCTACGGAACATCGCTAGTGTTTGCCAATGTCCACCCATGTTGTGGAATACACTAGCAATGTTGGACGAGCCTGGTGTAGGTAGTCCATATCTGAACATATTGCAACATGGTCATATGTGCACAACTGGCCCCTACACAGTCTGTTGTGCTCACTATGAAGATGTCAAGCAGTGATAGGACTAAAGCCCAGGATACTGTCCACCACAGTGAAAGTACCGAACCAGTACACTATACGGTACTACAGTGTTAGGTCATTATGAAAGTATGTTGAGAACTGTCTGCAAAGTATCCCATGCAATTCCTGCAGGCAGAGTATAATCCCTGTTGTGGCAGATATGAAGCAGTTGGCCAGTTAGTACACAACATGACACCCAACACACAATCATAAACGTGCGATAATGTCGAAGGTCACACACACCCAAATATGTGGTGGACTTCAGAGTGCAACATATGGAAAGCTCACAATGGGCATGCTCGCACACTTTGATAAATGAGGCATATGTCAGACAACATGCCATGGAAAAGCTGAACTGGGCATGCTCACACACTTAGGCCATATCTCCGTGTAGCAGTTGGCCACACATATCTGGTATTTGTACGTGTCAGTCCAGGAACCTACCACAACACAGCAATCAGCCCAGTGCACACAGTAAATGACCACAGAGACATAAGTGATATAGTGGATCACCGTCATATGCAAACATCTGCCACAGATACACAAGTTGGTCATAGGAACAGGGAATGCTATGGCAATAATGACCTGCAAACAGTAGAACAGCACAACAAATATTGTGCATCCGACAATTGAACATATGGGTGTAGAGGTCAATACTAGGCTTCTTGCCCCAGGGAATGACAGCTCAGCCAGAGTGTGCTTGGCATCTGCATCCCCAGGATAGTAGGCTACCGTGCAACTGTAAAGTAGGTCACAGAAGGCAACATGTGAGGCTAGTGAGCTGTGCCTCTGTCAAGCAGGGGCACCGTGGAGGTCTCAGGGATTGAATGTGCTAAGCCACAGCCATGTTGTCGGTATGTGCTGTGAGAGGGTTGCTGAGGATCTCTGACAGTAGGTATCCATCAATAACAGACTGAGGGGAGCCCTATCTGCATTCTCTGGACAATTTCACTGTCAACACTGTGTTGTAATGAGTATGTGTGAATGAAGTGCCGTGCTGGAACTGTCCACAGATGTCCTCCCTCTGTGGGCTACAGCTCTGCAATGTATTAGGTCACTCTGTCTTTTGAATGGCGCATATATGGCCGGTGTACAGCTGACAGGTGTCTTGTTGTGGAGCAGTCATGGGTATATGTGGGATAGCATGACCAATGCAAACTGTACACATGCTCATAGGATGCAATTGTCAAGGATTATGCTGAGTGGCCAGTACAGTCCTCCAGCATGGGTCCTCTGAAGTCATCCACACCAGTCTACACAAGTGTAGAGTCTGCTTGTGCTAAACACAGTTTGTGTGCAGTGACAACCTTGCCTGGGGGTGGAGATGAGATATGGATGTCCAGGGAAAGGTGGGTATGGTCAGATATCAACAATGGTGGTCTACCTCTGGTGTGGAACAGTGAGTACCCACATTGCAGATGGACAGGTGCAATATGTATTCACCCATGTGGCTGTGGTGTGTGGTTCTGCCATAGCACATGGACCCACAAATTGTAGTGGCTGTAGGGTAAAGTGGTAGAGGCCTGAGTAGTTCTCACACACAATATGCCTGTACCTGATGTTAACAACTGGAATGGTGTATGTGAATACCTGCATATCCTGGCACTGTTCCAAGGGAAGCTAAGTGTGTGTCCTGGATGTGGGTGTGGTGTTCTGGACTGGTTGTGTTATGTGTTACAGGTCCTGTGGTCCCAAAGCATGGTATAGAACATAACCTGCCAGTGCAATGTGCATATCTGACCCTGACGTAGGTGGCTGCAAATGCATATATATGCTATTCCCCACCTGACAGGTAGTACTACATCTACATACCTCCGTATTAATAAAGATGTCGGCACCCTAGAAATACTACAGGTGCAAAACAGATGCCCAGTAATTCGGATAGTGCACTCTGCTAATGCGTCTCTCTCAAGTGTCATAATATAGTTAGGTAGGGGTTTGAATCCTGTAAATGCTGTGTGTGGGTGAGTGGGGTTTGTGTGTGTGAAAGGCTGTGAGAGGGAAATGTCCATTTTGGCAACTGGGAAAACACACTACAGGATGCACATTCCCCTTACTAAACACTGATGATGTCAGCACCCTATAAGTACAGCAGAAGAAGGGATGCCTCCCAGTAATGCGAATAGCGCGCTCTGCTAATGCGTCCATCTTGAGTGTCATAACATAGTTAGGTAGTGGTTTGAATCCTGCAAATGGCAAGTGTGTGTGTTTAAATGAGGGGGGTTAGTGTGTGTGTGCAAATATGTATGAGGGAAATGTCCCTTTTGGCAACTGGGAGAAGACACTACAGGATGCACACTCCCCTTTCTAAACACAGATGATGTCAGCACCCTATAAGTACAGCAGGAGAAGGGAAGCCTCTCAGTAATGCAAATAACACGCACTGCTAATGCGTCCATCTCGAGTGTCATAACATAGTTAGGTAGTGGTTTGAATCCTGCAAATGGCAAGTGTGTGTGTTTGTATGAGAGGTGTTAGTGTGTTTGAGCAAATATGTGTGAGGGAAATGTCCCTTTTGGCAACTGGGAGAACACACTACAGGATGCACACTCCCCTTTCTAAACACAGATGATGTCAGCACCCTATAAGTACAGCAGGAGAAAAGAAGTCTCCCAGTAATGCGAATAGCGTGCTCTACTAATGCGTCCGTCTCGAGTGTTATAATATAGTTAGGTAGTGGTTTGAATCCTGCAAATGGCAAGTGTGTGTGTTTGAATGAGAGGGGTTACTGTGTGTGTGCAAATTTGTGTGAGGGAAATGTCCCTTTTGGCAACTGGGAGAACACACTACAGGATGCACACTCCCCTTTCTAAACACAGATGATGTCAGCACCCTATAAGTACAGCAGGAGAAGGGAAGGCTCCCAGTAATGTGAATAGCACTCTGCTAATGCGTCTCCTGAGTAGCGTAATGTAATTAGGTAGGAGTTTGAAACCTGTAAATGGCATGTGTGTGTGTTTGGATGTGGGGAGTTTGTGTGTGTGCATTTCCGTATGAAAAACATGTTAGTTTTGGCAATCAGGAGATCACACTACCTGATGCACATTACCCTTTCAAAATACTGATGTTGTCAGCACCCTATAAGTACAGCCAGAGAAGAGGAACTATCTAGTAAACCAAATAGTGCGCTTTGCTAATGCGACTCTTTCATGTGTCATGACTTAGTTAGGTAAGGGAATGAATCCTGCAAATGGCAAGTGTGCATGTGTATGGGGATAGTAGGGTGTGTGTAAATGCAAGTGTGAATGAACAGATCCTTTTGGCAAATACTACAATACACCAGATGCTGCACACTCCCCCAGTAAACACAGGGGATGTAACCACACTATCAGCACAGCCAAACAGGGCTAGTTGGCTAGTAATGCCAATAGTGTGCTCTGCTACTGTGTCTATTACCATTGTCAGAGTACAGATAGGTATGTTTTGGTAACCCACAACTGTCATGTGTGGTTGTGTCACACAGTATGACCTTGTGTGGGTGTTTGTACATAACAATGCATGCCATTGCCTAAACCAGCAATGGCATTGCACACATGATGTATGTGTGTGACACATACACATAAATACCTGTGACCTGCAGTAGTTACCATGTATGACACATGCCTCAAGTGGATAAATGGTATTTGCAATGTATACCAATATGACTGTGTCTTACTGTGCAGGGTCCGCACGTGGTATGTCTCTATACAGTGTGGGTGTCTATGGTGAAAGACCTACAGCAGGAGATACACATCTGGTCTGGGCCATATAGTGTACATGTAGTCAATGTACAGGTGCTGCATGTTCCCACCTGCTGTGGTAGTGGTAACATGTCATTCCACTGCAATTCGGTGACCACATGCTGTGAACTCTTCAACTAGTGTGTTGTAGCTACAGTAATGCTCACACACAATGTTTGGCTGGATGCAGTCTGGCCATATAAACACAGTTCTTGAGACTGTCATATTGCCAGTGTTGTTATGGAGGATAGGTGGTCTTCCTGTGTATGGGAGGGTTGTGTGTGCCAGGCTATGAACCAGATGGCAGTCCGACACACTGTTAGCTACACATGAGTAGGCCCTGATGGTTTGTGCTGTGCCAACAACCTGGAGGTGTGTGTATCTGTGTTACCTTGGGATACCACCCCCCTATCCATGTGTGTTACATGTGTAGGGGACGACAGGCAAGGTATGGGGCATAACCTGTCAGTGATGGGTAACACCTGTGATCCATGAATCATGAATCTGGTACTGCACAGACATTGCAGTTCACCGTGCTGAGGGCAGTGTCTGGTGCATGCATCTTCCGGTGTACACTGCTGTTGTTGTGTAGCAGCACTGTTAGTGTCCTAACCTGTGTGATACCCACGGAGGTCGCTATTTAAACCATGTCCTGCAGCATAAGGCAGTATGTGTGTACCAAGGAGCTTTGCCATTATACATCGGGCCATGGGTGGCACGTGCAAGATGACCCTTGCACATCATTGTGGCTTCCCTAGCATGTAAGCACACGTTGATAGCCAGTGGATACCCTATGAATGACAGTGGAGACTGAGCATAATGTAGACATACAACACCCTTCCCACATATAGTGGTAAAATACCTGGTGAGGGTATGTTGGCAACCAACATCAGGCTCATACTGGCCTGTGCCACATGCTGAGAGATCCATTCTATGTTCCCTATCATGTAGTCCAGGGAGGTATGTCTCAGGCAGCCATACTGGCATGGTCAATGAGTGAGTCATGTCTGTCCATGTCTCTGACTGACCTGTATGCATGTGTGCTGTGGTGGACCATAGTGCCCCTGAGGCATATCACTGTGACCTTCACCAGATACAGCCTGTTGAGCTGGACCCCAGTGCAGCACACAAGACATGTACCTGACACGTCTGTAGCAGGTGTGTTGTGTAGCCCTACAGGCTGTGAGTGTGTCGCACAGGGGATGTGCGTGCCATGTGTGGCATGTGCTCTGTTCTGACGGAACATATGCCTGTGTGCCAGCTGCGGAGGTGTGTGATGCCCAGGCAGGCTGCTATTCTGAGTCCGAACGTGTGCCCCAGTGTGTTCAGCATGCTGTCAGTGCATGTCAATGTCTGACTTGTATTGTAGTCACTGTAATATATTTTATTTATTTATTTATTTATTTATCCTACATTTGTTGACTGGGATAGTCCAACTGGATGCATGTCCATTTCCAGGGGAGGCCTGTGGAGACAAGCTACGAGGGTAGCAGATACAGCATTACATAATACTAGCATTACATATTACAAACAGATTATTTACAGAGATTACATAAGTAAGCAAGTCAAACATGTTCCACAGGTTAATGTTAGTCCTGAGCACAAGTCAGGATTAAATTAAAATTACACAGTAAAGTGGTTCACAGATTTTACACATTCGAGTTAGCCAGGCTTGATACATTGACATAGCCAGTTAAGTGACAAATGTTGTTTGAGTCTACTGTTAAATTGACCTAAGGTGGACAATAGGGTAATATCAGCTGGAAGTGAGTTCCAGGATCTACTTACAGGGTTTGCAAAGAGAGAATCACCGGCTGTGTTATTAAACCTGCTAGTCTGAAGTAGTAATTTGTTAGAGGATCGACGCGGTCTAAGATTGTTATAGGGGGTGAAAATATTTGAAGTGCAGGAGTATTGTCTGGATTATAGAGGATTTTATAGGCCATAATCAGTTGGTTATACTGTATTAGGCTGGGTATTGCAAGCCAACCAAGCTAATTTAGATTGATGCAATGATGTGTCCTAAAAGGCAGCCCAGTGGCAAACCTGGGAATGTGGTTGTAGCAAATTGAGTGTTTGTTAAGGACAGTCTTGTTCATATTCGAGAGTAGAGAGGATGCATACAGAAGGGTTGAAACAAGGTGTGAGCGAGCTATGGCACCTTTAGCTGGAGGGGCTAGGAAGGCTTTAATTCTGTAAAGTGACCCTAGTTTTCTATTGATGGCTTTGATAATCTGGTTAACATGTAGGTCACATTTGAGATTATTGTCTATGATGACACCTAATAGTTTTGGAGATGGGTCAGGGGAGATAATTGTGCCATCAGTTGATGTTATGGTAACGGTGAAAGTGGTAGACCTACGTGTTGGTGAAATAACAACAGTTTAGTTTATTTGGGATTTAGGATCAGATGATGTTCAGAAAGCCAGTTTTCTATTGTATTAAAGGTGGTCTGGGTAGCTGACCATAACTCTACTGGAGATGTGGCTGAGCAGATCAGAGTAGAGTCTTCAGCATATTGGATACAGCTGACTTTTGGGATGACAGTATAAAGGTCATTAATGAAGATGGAGAACAGCAAGGGCCCTAGTATAGAGCCTTGTGGTACTCTGAGGGTGTTAGTTATAAGGTTAGAGAGTTTGTTATGCCAGAGGCCAGCCTGCTGTCGACCATGCAGGTAGGATTGAAACCATTGGAAGGCTTCAGTATCTAGACAGTGTTTGCAGGGTGTAGAGTACAAGTTGGTGATCAACCATATCGTATGCCTTGGAAAGATCCAAAAAGAGGGCTGAGGATATATAATTAGTGTTGCAAGTATGGTTTATGGTGTTAGTAAAGGCTAGGAGGCCTGAAGTAGTGCTGTGATGAGGACGTAAGCCATGCTGAGTGTCTGCCATAATGCGATTTTGGATTAGGTGGTGCATGAATTGTCTATGACAAAAGTTTCCATAATCTTTGCAAGTGGGGAGAGTATAGCTATTGGCCTATAATTGGAGAATTCAGTAGAGCTGCCTCCTTTGTGAAGTGGGATTACATATGACATTTTCCAGATGGTGGGAAAGTTAGATTCTACCATGGTTCCTTTGATTACCTTTGAGACGGGGTAAGCAATAGCATCATCTGGTTTTGATAGGTACTCGGCAGGGAGTTGATCGGCAGAAAGTGTAGTGGGTTTCACTGTTTCAATCAAGGTACGGAGAAGTGAAGTGGCAACTGGTTGGCAGCTGAACGCAAGTAGTTTTCTAGGGGTGCTACTTTCAGGACCAGGGGAGCTAGGAGGTAGATGGCTAGCTAGGGCCTGAAATGTCTCAGTAAAGAACTGGTCAAAACTATCAGGAACATCTTCAGGGGTATTATCAATAGTAGCAGCAGGGATTGGGGTTGACGTTTGTCCCGGATGTAGTATATATGACATGCCACCTGACAGGGTATGGCATTACTGGGTTCAGAGAGACCAGTCCCCAGATTGGCTGTGTGGTGGCATCCCACACATGTGTTGTACGTTCCTGGCCAAGGGTGATGGCTGACTGCATACATGTGGTAGCTGTGACATTGACACATGACTCACATAAACCACAACTGGACCATAGAGGTGATACACAGGTTACCTTTGTACATGCTACCCTAGTAGTGTGATTGCCATGGTGAGTACCAACACATAGGGCCAATGGGGAACAACATACTGAAGGTGTATATGTGTGGGTGTACCGCTACTGTTTCATAGCACTGACATATATGACTGCACACGTGGGTAAATGCCAGGTAAGACGTGTGCAGTGTGTCACAGGCAACGTACATGCGTACAGGACAGACAGTGACGTTCTGTCATGTGTAAAGTTGACATACATATCGTACGCTATGCAGATGTCACTAGAAGTCTACTGAAGCACTGGAACTCTGCATTGCAGGTGTAAGCAGTGTTCCAGGGAACCCCAAGCGAACATGCATGCAAACAAAGCTACAGAAAACAGGGCTGGAAGTAGTGCATTATACAACAAAGAAGGGGTAACAATAACAGTAAGTAACAATGCAAATATGTAGGCACTATCAACATGTACCCAGGAATACGCAAGAGCAGATGCCCATGGTAGAACTGATATTATGTCATACTTATTTGTGATTTGGATTACATTGGTACTGCACACATATCTACATGCGTGAACATCCACATGGCATAGTTGTTGTGGGCAACTTGACACCATTACTGTACATGACCACCATTGCATATCACTACTTGCGTTAGCTTTCCCCCTTTGCTACCCATGTATGCGGCTATCTGTTGACAACCTTACCACCGGCATGCAATTATGTGCAGCTGTTATACTTTGGTATGAACTATGGGTGCAGGTAACAATTCAGGACATTCATACAGTTACTGCAGCAGGCATGCTGGGATAAACACAGTCATAGCAGCACACTGTACTGTTACCAACATGATACTACTAATACACTTCTATGTAGTCACCCTGTGCATCAACAATGTGTATACCTGTTCCCGCAATGATGTTGGAGATTGCAGGAGGTGACACAGTGTCATCATATGCACAGGGTGTGGATTAGGTATGCCTGAGTCAGCCACTGATACCACCAATTGACATGTGTGTGTGTGTGTGTTGGTGAGGGGCAGCAGTACAGGGTGGGGCAGTGTTGGTGCAGTGTGTGCGTGTATGTGGTTGCCCTAGGTGTTAACATTTTGCATGTGTGTATGCACGCACACAGTTCCACCTCATGGCTGCAATATACAGGGGTTTGTGGACAGCCACAGACTGCACCTGGCAGGCCATACAGATCAGTGTCTGTGTGCACGGACACGGTACCTGTGCCTGGCAGGGGTGCTATGGACCGTATCCAGTACAAAGCTAGACTGGGTACTGTCATCAGAAGCGGGAGTGTGTTGACTGGACACAAGTCCCTGTTGGGACTGTCCAGAGCCACGTGCACGTGGTCTCCTGGGGCGTTCCAATGACAGCACAGACCCAGCATTGCTGGGGCTGCTGCTGGCACTATGGGGGCGTGTGCGAGCCTGTTGTCATCCGGCTGACTGCCAGCTGCTGCTGCTGCCGGCATATGGCCACGTCGACATCGCAAACGCCCATCATTGCCCTGGCTCATGGACATCTGGTTGTGGAACTGCTGTAATATGTCCCCACAACGTCTGTCTATGACATTGGTGAAGTTACGGATAGCATCCGCAATGTCACGCATACTGTCTGTCATGGCTGTGTGACATGATCTCAGCTCCCTCAGACCCTGTCTGGTGTACCTTTCCATACGTAGCTGTGCCTGCATGACAGTCTGAAACATAGCTGAGGTTGACAGACCTCTTTGGGCACGTCGGCCAGAGGCAGTACGCCCACGGATGCTCCCACAAGAACCCATGGGCAACTGTCTGTGTGGTACCATTGGAGGACCCTACCCATGGCTGCTGTGTGGGGACACATGTGCCACAGATACCACATTACCCTGGTCTATGCCCGCTATATCCTGTCCATCACCTAGGGATAATGGTGACAAAGGATGTACAGGCAGGATGACTGTGCGCAATGATGGGGTTGACAGCTGTGTACTGTCAATTGGCTGACCAATGGCAGACCCTGACACCCCTTCCTGTACCATTACACAAATATCATCATTACCAGTATCCGTGGCACAGGATTCAGGTTCCCTGCTGCAGGTCACCAGAGCAGCCCCAGAACCTGTGGGAGGAAGACAGGAAACACAGTTTACAGTCTCCAGACATTGTTACCAGTGATGCACTTATACACACATGCACACATGCACACAAGGACACATGCACACATGCACACATGGACACAGGCACACATGGAGACATGCACACATGCACACAGGCACACATGCACACATGCACACATGCACACAGGCACACATGCACACATGCAGATATGCACACGTGGACACATGCACACGTGGACACATGCACGCATGCACACGTGGACACATGTACACATGCACACATGCACACATGGTCACATGCACACGTGCATGCATGCACACGTGGTCACGTGTACACATGCACACATGCACACATGCACATGTGGACACAGGCACACATGCACACATGCACACGTGGACACAGGCACACATGCACAGATGCACACGTGGACACAGGAACACATGCACACATGCACACATGCAGACATGGGCACAGGCACACCTGCACACATGCGCACATGCACACCCCGCAGTATACACCCAGAGCACTACTGAGTTACACTACTGTTACTAGCATTATCAGGACTATTATAGGTTATATTAAACACACTCACCAGCATGGATGGCCTGCCTTGCTGTAACCCTGGAGGGACCTGCAGAAATAATGAGATTAATGTCAGTGGGCACAACTGTACCATTGATATTGCATATGATACAGTGTACAGAACAGTCAAGTGTACATATGGCATATTACCTGCATGCTCCATGTTGTGCTGCTGTGTGGAACCAGCCTCCATCATAATGCAGGTGTACTGCTGTTGGTGTTCCGGGGCTGGAGCCACAACACTTAGGAGTAGCCCCTCCAGTCTGGTGAGGGGGGGATGAGTGGCCACCCCACTTCCTGTGGCGACCTGTTGCCTGTGGATATCTGATGCACGCTGCCGGACACTTCAGATTAAATCACTGCAGTGATGTTGTACCTGCTCATATGTCCTGTTATGCGTGCCAATATCATTTACCCTACGGACAAGGTCTTGCCACAGTGCGGCCCTCTCCTGCTGATTCTGACTGGTGCGGGAAAACAGGATGTCATACTCCCACACCAGGCTCTAGTGGATCTCCTCATCTTCCGCCACAGAGTAGGCGGGGTTACGCTGTCACACCATCTCCCTGGAAGAGAACACAAACAGGATATCAGCAGACCATGTCAGCAATATATGGCACACATACTATACATGATACTCATGTGTAGTGATATACTACTACTCCCATATGTTGCATGTGTGTGTGTCATGGTGGATACACAGGTACATGGCCAGATATCAGTGCTCAGCCAACACCTGTGCAACAATACCTGCCACATTCCACACAACATAGTAGCATGCCCCATCGGTCAGCACACACTGACAGGTGCAATGCACAACCTCACTCTGGGGGTTCATCCCAAGGTACTGTATGTGGGATACAGTCCACTACTGTGATGTGGACAGAAGTTACTTGGCCTGGATATACATATCCCACCACCACCACCAGCACAGTTGACTACTTTGATATGTATGTGATTAGACAGTTATTCACTTGCTGGGACTGAGATGGTATCCATGCAGCACACTGGGCCAGTGGAAGCCACAAGACACACTGCTGACCCCTTTGCAAATGCTTGCCATGGACATGCCACAGATTGCATGGAACTTGCACACACATTTCTAACCCAGACCCTATGCACAAAGGTTAGGCATCCTGTCCGGTGGACCCCAGACAGAGGCAGATTGTATAACAATAGCAGGAGGCTACTGCAGGACAGAGCACATTCACATTAAGGGAAGGCATCTGTGGTCAGCACTGGTACTACGCTACGGTCTGTCATAACAATGGCCACGGCCTACTCTAGGAGGGAAATGGACACAAACACTATGGATGACCACAAGGCCTTCTTCAGTTATGTTACACATATGGACCACATGCCTCAGATATGCTCTGTGTTAATACACACCTACTTAACATTCACCAAACACACGGATATTGGCAACAATCTTGCAGACATGTTCGGTGCACATATCCTCCTTCTCCCCCACCAGTTGAAATATTTATCACAGCTGGATGTAACCTCCCTATCATCTCACATGTCCGGGTGAGGGCCGCCCTCAGCAGAGAAGAACACACAGCATCACTGTGATCTCGTGGTATCCCTGGATGAGTGCTACCGGCACTCCGAGAGGACATACAACCACATATAACACTGATAATTTATCTTGGCCATACTACAGGATATGTACCTGGACAGTGGCATACAGTAACAGTGGTCCCACACCACTAAGGGGGCACCTCGACTGATCCTGGGAATTACCACATCATATGCATAACGGGCCTGGTCTGCTAAGCTATGGAATTATGCAGTATGGGAGGCATATGCAGTGATATCGGGTACCAGCAGACACTTGTTCCCAGCCAGTGTGCCTTTGGGATGGGCTGATCCTGACTTTTGAACCTGGCTGACCTTTCAAAGCAGTCACTACAGCCATTGCTGGGCCAACACACAGACAACTGCTGCCAGGATCATGGCCTAAGACTGATTGACATGTAATGTATGGTCATCCCCTTTTGGTGGAACTACGTACACACAACATATCACATGGACATACCTATGGATACAGACCTATGACACATTTGGAGGGTTCACAGTATGCACACTATTAACCTGCTACTTTGCATTACCTGTGTTTGTCGCAGCTGATTGCATTACCACAGCTTCTGCTTGCTCCTGCTACAGTCAGTGCTGACAGCTTCGGGTGACAGAGTCACAGTGTATATATATATTTTTTTTTTTGCTCTCTCTCTCTCTCTCACTTCTCGCTTTCCCTCTGTCTGCTTACAGACAATGCAATGAATGTATTGCATGTGGGGAGTGTTAGCACTGGATGCTTTTGTAGGCATCTGCATAGGTCCATGTGATGGCCTCTGCACCAATTGTAAGCCAGCATTTGCTAATTGCATACAGCCAGTTGTGTACTGATTGCAGTTCTCACTGTGATTTCAGGTCAGTGCTATAAAAGGCTATGTGGGATAGGCGTTGCCCTTTCAGATTGTGAGGGTGGGGACCATGCTGGCATGCTGTGGACAGTGTTCTGTGAGTGTAAAGGTTAGTATCTCTCTCATGATTCAGGCTGTGTTGTATATTCACATTTCTCCATTCCTCTCTCATGTTCCCTGTAGCAAGTGTGTATGCACATTGACTCCTACAACTATATATAGATATATATTTATATATATATATATATATATATATATATATATATATATATATATATATATATATATATATATGTACATATACATACATTTATATATGTACTTTAACTGACCTTATTATCTACAAGCTACCAACTAGCATGGCTGTTTCTGTTCACACACTACTATTATGGAAATCCAGTAGTTTTTACAGTAATTTTAAATGACATGCTTTGTGTACTACACATCCTATATTCCCTTTACATTCATCCCTACTATTACATGTTATATTTATTTTAGCACAATGCTTTTGTATAAGAGTTATGGCTTAGTGGTAGGTCGTACAGACTAGTGTTTCCTGGGTTCGAGACTGACAGTGGGATTTTATTTTGCTTTTGAACTGAGTACAGGACCTGTCAATCAAAGTGACTAAGGCACTTTTAAGCAGTTGTAACTGGTTAGCTGACGCCTCTTACGTCCGTGGGAAGAGCTCACTGGCACTGGAAAGCAATTCTCGGTATGCTCAAGTTTGTACACCAGTGATGCTAGAGACAGTTTTAGTGTAATCTATTGTAACAAATGAAGAACAAGTGAAAACCCAGAGACAACGCGTAAATTTCTAAGGATAAGATTCTACTAAAATAGAAACACGGGGTGGGACAATGTAAAGATGGAGTCCATTAGGAGAAAAGTGGGCCCCAAATCCCTGCTGGAAATTTGTGCAGAAGGATGAAGACTCAGGCTAGGGGAACACAAAGATAGGGGCCGCTTATCACAAACAGGCCATTTTAGCTTAAGACAGTAGGGACCCCTTTTTGATTTATGAAGTGCCTATATACTAAACAAGTCATTTCTTCAACAGAAAATAAAGACTGTGATATGTAGACAATTGTATTGAAAGTTTTAAAATGTCAACAGATAATACTTATTTGTACAGCTAATTGATAATTTTTTTAGGTATGCTATGGGTCATGTTTCTCATGGACAACCCTACTAAGTTGTATGAATGTGATGGAGAATATAAATGTGGGTACAGAGTGCCCATTCTTTTTTTTTGCTGGTGTGATTCTGCATACATTAAAGAGTGACTTAGAAGTCAGGTAGGAAGTATTGGTGACGACATCGGTTTTTTTCCTGCTGGGGCGAGAATCTGGGAGGTTACTGTGATTTCAGATCCCAACAGGCAAATAAACAAGACGACTAAAAACCTTTGGGGGACGTTATGAAACTGGGTACGTCGTATGAGAGGATGTGGGTTCCTACCTAAGGGCCGTCAATTTGCTACATGGCGGGGGAAATTGTTACATCAGGCACTTTGAACAATAGCAGTTCTGGGATTTCCACACATGGGGCTTCCAGGCAGGTGTATGTTGCGACCTGCACAGGGCTGCTTCAACCTAGGGGGGTGCTACCTTTACCCAATTGGCCCGGGGCCCACCCGCTGTATGAGGGGACGGAGGCTCGGGCAATAGGCACCGAGCCATGGGCATAGGTGCCCATAGGCAGGGCCCTATGTGGGCTATAATCACGGCATACAGATAGTAAGTTCATTTTCCTCTTGCCATATAGGGCGGGGCTTTGGAGATGGCTGGATACTCCAGCCCCTATACATATAGAGGCTGAATGCCCGTAAGTGGCAACCACGGAGGCCCCAACATACCCGCAACGTCCACATACACCTGGGAGGGAAAACGAGGCTCACAGTCCCGACGCCTCACAACTACTGGGGCAACCCGGAATTTTCGTACTGCTGGTGGGATTCATGCTGCACCACAGCTCCGGACCTCACTCGCGGTGCAGTGATCCTGCAACGCACATGCAGTCTAGGCCTTCAATACATCCCTATATGCTTCATCAGAATATAGTTGGTAACTAAGTTCCTTAGTCCTGGACAATTCTATCCGGCCACGGAAAATCTACATACTGGATACATAACAGCATGCATTCGTGTATGCGCATGCGGGTTTTAGATTTGGGCACATGGGCTCCAGCAGGATAACAAGTCATTTCTTCCCCTGTTCCAGTACATGTCATAGATTTCAGCTGAGTTTTGGGGAAAATTGAACAGCAGTTATTTTTTCACATCAGCCGGATAATATTGCCCCATTATGTGGTTCTGAAATGTTAGGCAAATGATGGCCTGTAACTGGGGGAATGCCAACAGTTTTTGCAGTTCATTATCCAGATTCCATTTACAACTGAACACCCACCATTTTGATTGCAAGAGGGCAGTTCTGTGACTGGGGTGAGACCCACCATTTGCGAGTTTGGCGAACGACACATCTTCGATCACATGGGGACCTTATGATGCACAAGCCCACATCATTACATAACCAATACATATGTCTAATTTCCTAATGGGGAGGCATTAGAAATTTTGCAGTATACACACTACTGGAACTCTAATGTTAATAGCAGCACTATGCACATTTCTCAAGACATCAGTCTACAACCGACAAATAAGGTTATCAGGGGATTTAATGGTCTTTCGAGCTGTGTCATTGTAATAAGCTGACGGGATGGATGTTTAAGTATCCAATAACACTTCACGGAATAAATGTATGACAGTGGTTGTATCTTTCAATTCCCATGACCCATGGGGATGCCTACACAGGGGTTCATCAGGATTTAAATCTGAAACCCAGACATTGTGGGCTAGGCTCAGGTCATCCAAGCTGAATCTTGATTTTCACGTGGAATGTCTTCTCATAGATTTACCTAAAAGTTTACTTTGTTCAGCCAACGGTGTTAGGAAGGGCCTGGGATGATAGGCAATCCCTTTATACTGCAGATCAAGCTGATCTCCCACGAATAAATACATAAATAAACCCCAGATTTGTACTATTACTATTGGATAGACCTTCAAAGGTCCATAGATTCCATTTCCTCACACATGAATGACTAGCTCACCATTTTAACAGATTTCCCCTGCAGTCTAAGCCGTTCTATATAACACAACACCTGTCCTATAAATTTAGCATGACATTTTCATTTCTTCTGCTGATGTAGACTGGTTAGATGCAACAATATACATTTTATTAGATTCCGCATAAGGTGACCTCAGTTTCCATGAGGTAATACCTGCCCCACCATAACTCTCTGTAATACTCATATTTCAGTACTGGGGTCTAGGAGTTACTTATGTGGGACAAAGGTGGATAACTGCATCTTTTGCTTTCAGTCATGTCCACTTTGATAGGCCTGAGCCACCACCAGGAAGCCTTTACATTGAAGTTAACCTGTATTTTGAATGCATGTACAGGATAATCATCATCTTAATTGACATGTCTCTACTATCAACATTGGTAGGTCTCTACTATTGGACAATCGACTCGATTAATCACACATTACTATCATGTTTCAGCCTAAATGTGGCATTGATGGCACACTTTGGGTCATATAATTTATTACACATGTGGGTTTTTGCAGCTGTACATGTTATCATTTTCATACTATCAGGCCTGCAGAATATTGTAGATGACCCAAGTCATTTCTTCGTTGTATACTTTGATTCAGTTGGTATGGCAGATTTGTCCGGCCATATACTTATTTCAGGGCATTCAAAGTCATATGGAATCTCGATGTTGCTATGCCTATCTAAGGGTCATAGGGCAAATCCGTTCCTGGAGGAATTTATGACCAATTTATTACATACTCACTAGTGATTTTACTGTAAAACGGTTGCTTGAAATGCAGAATTAATCAAGAATTTTTGAGTTATCAGAAAAGTAAGCAAGGAGCAATACACTTAGTGGCTGTACCACAGTTAACTTCACTGTACTGTTGTGGCACAGCCCTAGCACTCTTTATACCCTTTTTACCTGGAATATGCAATCCTTTCACCCGGGCCCTTTATTTATGGGATTACTGGGACCTTTGGGTTCTTAATTATGCATTAGCTGATCAGAATCCGGTGACACCAGCATTATTTTCTTAACAAAACAGGGAACGCATAACCACAGCATTTTTATTTTGGAATAGGCCTTGCTGGGTTATGATTGCATACTGCAGCTTCTAGTACATGGCAGGTTATCCGCACCTGCATCTGTGGAGGTATGCATGTTAACTTATCAGGCATCTTTTATGCTCAGTCAGCTGTCTTGTATCCGTGATAGGCATCCCACTTTTTTAAATTGGATATCTCATACTGTTGTTAGGTCCTCGGGCCCCTATTTACAGGTTCAATGGTATGCATGAAGGTGCAATGCACACTTTTGACTGAGAGACAACAATGAGCACTGCATTTTGTCATGCAACATTTCAGCTTTTGGTCCCAGATCCTGTACAGTTCTGCAACTTAATGCACTTCTGGCTATCCTACTGACCGCCCCTCTTCTGTGTAGTGACTCAGTTTGTCAGTAACTGCTAGCCTTGTATTGGCTCAACATTTCTTGTTGAATATGAGTCCTAATGCAGTTTTTGCGCATCTTATTTTGACTGATGGGGGTGGGCTTATGTAGAAACTCAATCGGTCAGGCTTTTGAGGAGACAGCAGGACTTGTTCAACTTCAGTTACCTACTCTGTTTTCATTTTGCCCATAGATTTTACTGGCCCGTGGTGTCTAGCTCCAGGGCATTATATGCCAACGGGCAATGCAGGCGTAACTGGCTAACTAGATAACCAAATTAAAGTGCCACCTTTGCACTTGGTATTATTGTGCCACTATTTTCTCCGCATAGGTCGTGTAAGGGTGTAAAGCACGAGTACTTTATATAAATTTGTCAAGGTATTACATTCTCAACAGGTGAAAGCTATAACACTACCCAGCCAATACTCAACCATGTCGGCTATTCATTTTAGCAGAGTTCATAACCAGGTGTGCCTCTGCTGTTATTCAGATGCCTTAAAGGTTTCATATATTAGTTGCGGGCAGCTAAGGGTTTAGTTCATATCATAGGTACCCGCAGGTTATTATTGTTTTGGAAAGTATGTACTTCACCTTTGCTTAGTGTCTTCAATAGGGAAGATTTAGGGTTATTCATGAGATGCGGGAAGTGACACTGGATCTTTTGGTATAGTTTAGTGATTCTATTTGGTAATCCTTGCTTGTTAAGCCAAGGCATATAAACCCTCACTAAAGGGTGATTTTGCTTAACCTTGGTAAAAATCCCAGGTCGTAGACTTCTATTAACCTGCTCATTCAGGGGTATGACGCCTCTCATGGAATAACACGCTTATTATTCCCTTTTGGTATTTGTTTGCCCACTGCCTAAGCCTTCTCTTCACAACATCCCATTTACCGAGCTTCTGGAGGTCTATCCAACCGGTTTGCCCGGCTTCTGTAAACGGTTGAGATTCTCGAAATCGGGAGCTTTGCACATGGCAGTTACGAAGGATGGGCTTTGCAATAGTTGGGGCGGTCCATCATG
Source organism: Protopterus annectens (assembly GCF_019279795.1). Classification (NCBI taxonomy): domain Eukaryota; kingdom Metazoa; phylum Chordata; order Ceratodontiformes; family Protopteridae; genus Protopterus; species Protopterus annectens. The sequence continues at coordinate 1,643,461,216 of NC_056743.1, read as the reverse complement.
TACTAAACGCCCCACCTCCTAGACGCGCGTCTTGGAATTTGAAGTATAGAATGCCAAAGCATCAGCTGGATTAAACCCGTACCTCTTCCTTGGACAACAGTGCACGAGATAGATTAGTATCTTCGATGCTAGTTTTAGTACAATTTAGGTTAGTTGTATATTTATAGATGTCTATTAATTATCATAAAGGCTAATTTATTCCTTAGGTTAATGGATTTATTACAGGTCGTCCATTTTTTTATATATAGGTTTTTATATATAGGGTTTTATGTAGTATTTGTTATATGTACATGTTTGTATTTTTGGATATCTTTTGGGTATCATCTCACACATGCATCAAATTAAATTAAGTATGCATAATCATTCATACAATTTTTAGAAAAATGTTTATTACATGTATTGGTGCAATACAGTGGATAGGAAGTACTACACATTTGATGTTTTAAGTATGTGTCTATTTTAGGAATTATGTATTATTGAAGATGAGTGAACATCAGTTTTTTAATTCAATTTTTTAATTCATTATTTGTTATTAATCAGTATTATTTGTATGTGGGGGGAATTATGCACAGTGCACTTTAAGAACTAATTTGTGAATTGTCAATGAATGTGAGTCATTGATTGGGAAGACTGCTATATAAGGGATGTTTGGCAGTTCAAAAATGTTCTGATGAATTCTACTGTCATAGATGAAAGCGCTCAACCAGACTGCCGTACATTTTATTAGAGTGTTTAATAAAGAATCTATTTTTCATTTTCACATCGTGCCTGTGCTTTACATCCTGAATGGGACTGTTTCTTCTTCACCTTCGGGTGTTATCGTTGAATTGGTTGGACTGACCAGTCACTGTCATTTATTTTTTGAATATAAATGGGCTATTTCATTACATTTTACATAAATTGTGGTTTTATGTGTACATATTTGTCAGGGACTTGTTTCCTGCTTATTTTGCTAATAAAAAAAAAATGGTGTTGTGGGGGCTCGTACCATGAATGCTTGCTCTTCAGCCAACATCTCTACTGCTATGCTATTGCTTCCTGGCTTATTTTGCATATTTAGTTCTTATATGCTTTCACACTGACTGCTAACTGTAGCTGCGCTACGGGCACGCCCGAGCAAACGAGCGCACTCACGGTTAAACATTTTCACAATTTAAAAAAATATATAAAACGTGTTTATTTATGTGTTTTCTGTTCATAGTCTGTGGGGGCATGTGTTGTGTTCTGTTTATTCACATTTCCGTGGACTCTGTTATGGGTGTTTACTTTGGGAACTTTTCCTTTTCTGGGGGCGTGTCCGCTTACATGGCTTGGCCTACGGACACGCCCCCTACTGTCTTACATGGACCATGTTGGCCTTAAGTGTGATTCAGCCTACTCTCATGAATATGCAGAGCATGCTGACATCACTCCGTTTAACTGCAGCCTCCGTGTATGAGTTATAACTCTTACACAGAGGCTTCATGAATCCTGCCCAATGAGGCTAAACTAAATGAATTATTGACCTTTATCAACAACACTACTCATTTCTTGAGTTTTACTATAACTAAATTCTTTGAAGTCATAAACTACTTAGATGTGGAACATAAAACTGAGCACCCCAACTGTTGGTTTTCCTTTACATTATATAGAAAACTCACATATTCAAACTCCTTGCTTCATTTTGACAGTTGGCATCATTTGCACCAGAAGAAAGCACTGGTCGTAGGCCAGCTGTTTCATTTAGCATGGATGATTTCTGAGACTAACACCTTTTTGAAAGTAGAGGAAATTTTAATGGACATATTAACAAAATGTGGGTACCCACCTCAGTTTTTGGATGGGATATTTCAGGAGGTTAATCAAAATAGACTATACCAGTTTTACATACCCTTATTAGGTGTTGGTAGTGTCAAGGTGAATATTAAATCTGTACAGAACACGAAATTTAACCACACGTGCATCCTTACATACAATAATGAAGGCAGAGATGTTCAGCATGTTTTGGGGAACTACTGGAAAATCCTGCAAATTGATGGCTTGAACATGAATAAGTTAGGGTCTAAACCAGACTGGAACATGCATAATTACTTAGAAAGGGAACTCTTATACACTAATGGAAGCAAGTGTACCCACCTAATGTCCAAATGTGGTGGTTATCCTTATTGTTCCTATATTAAGAAAGGGAAGAAAATAAAGGTGCAAGGATTAGGCACAATTTGGTGCCCTAAATATGTAACTGTAAAACTGAAAAAGGGGTTTGCATAGCACTTTGTTCCCAGTTTCCCTGTTTCTATATTGGTAAAATTGTTTTAAAAGACAGAATTTACGAATATGTAAGGTACAGAAAAACACAAGACAATAGGAACAGTTTGCAGAACCATCTTCAAATACACAATGACTATAATTTCATTTTTTTTTTTGTGATAGGTGTTCTTAATAAAGACTGTAGGGTGGCTGTGGAAAATTAAGTTAGAATGTAAGGAGTCCAGGTGGCATAGAACAAATGCCACTGGGCCCTAGGGTTTAAATGAAGGTATTCTTCTGCTTGCTTCCTTAAACTCAAAGGGTTCCTGATTTTTAAAGTTTGAACATGTAACTTGTTTTTATGTTACTGTGCCTTTAATCTGACTTGACAGTTGGTTACCTTGTATTTCTCCTGGGCTTTTGCATTTAAATATGGCAACTTTGCTTGGATCATTACTCTGATGAAGTCCCTTGATTTTTGGGACAAAAGTGCTAAGGTTTTATTGCTTTTTTTCACAACAAACAGAGTTTTTATTACTACCTTGGATTCTGCATTGATTTTACTTGTACAATGCCTTTGAGCCTGTTGAAGTGAACTGTAGTGCTGTTCTTCCTCTATTTCCCTACACTGGAGTGTGGGATTGTGCAGCAGTTTAACTTATTGCTGTTAGAATACAACTGTTGTTTGCAACAATGCCGCGGATTTACTAAACTTCCATGCAGGACTAGCTAAGTCCTGCACGGAAGCACCCTTTTAGGAGCAAGACAGCAGCACGCCATGCATATTAATAAGGTACGCTGCCCAAGCTCCTAGGCTTACATGGAATGTGTAAGAGTGCAGGGGGCATGTCTGAGAGTAGAGCTCTCAAAATAAACACTTCCCTGCAATGTAGAACAGCAGAAAGGGGTAAGAAATGAGCAAGATCGTGCATATGTGTCCTCATATCCCCACCAACACTCTCCCATGTGTACAACAGCAACAATACAAATAAATAAACTGAATAAAGCCTTTAATTCTTTTTTACAAATCTGATTGAAGCTAACCGTAGGTGCGCGGGTGTGCCCATTGCTTAGCTACAGTTATAGCAGCTTTAAAGGCTGAAGAGGATAACAAGGAAGAAATATGCAAATGAGGCAGCACAGCAATAGTGTAGTCAGCAGGCATTCCCAGTTCGAGTCTCACTGCAGCACAGTCTATTTTACATGGCAAAGCACATTGTAAGCAATATTTTTGTTGCAAGACCACTAAATAGCATATATTTATGAACTGGAGCACTGCAGGAAATGCAGATGTAAAGTGTCAGTGCCATGATGAATAAGGCACTAGTAAGCAGGTTTAAGCACAAATAAGCAGTAGTAAGCATATGTAAGCATACCTCTCAACTTCTTTGAGCGAAAAATCTGGACAAAGCCTAAAATGATGGGCAGATAAATAGGGGCAGATTTTAAATAATTCTCTTATAAACTTAGAAGGTTGATAGAATAGTAGGTGTTGCATTAGCATGAACTTTCTGAAAGATGTGGAGTCTTAAACTCAAATATTTGTCATTATTTAATTACTTCAATCCTCAGCTATTTGGCAAAAAAGTACAGATTTTAACACACTAAAAATATGAGGCAAAAATCTGGACATTCTGTGAAAATCTGTACAGGTGAGAGGTATGTATGTAAGCACTAGTAAGCATGTGTAAGTGCGTTTGCACTGGGGTAAGCACTGCCTACACAGATTAAGCAAATTAGAAGCTAACTGAGTGTAAGAAACTGTAACCGGAAGTAAGCAGTGCTTACCTGTGTGCAAACCCACTTACAACTGGTTTAAAGTGCCTTAATGACTCTGTATCCCATGGCATGTGTTTTGCCCAGGAACAAAATAAACAGCCTCTGCAAGGCTTGAACTCAAGACCAAGAACACCATAAACAAAGTGATTTACCACTAAGACAAGCCAGATATACATATATCTAATGTTTTCAGAAGCATAACATCCAGCCCAGTCATGCAACAGTACAAGGAATGTATACCAACATTTAGATGTATGTGTGTCTGTAAATATATTAATATCTAAACAGATACAACATATCTAAATATGGATATATATATTTTTTTTTTTTTTTGAAATATATACATATATACAAGTATATATGAACATATATACATGCAAATGCCTACATCGACATATATGCCTACACCTATATGTCTGCATATACACAACAAGTTACATATATGCATTCAGATATATATCTATGTAGGTATAGTAGGACATTGTTTTAAATATATATATATATATATATATATATATATATATATATATATGTATATGGTCACATATCTGTAGATAGCAATGGTAGATTAACAAAAACAAATATGTCCACATGCACCGTTAATGGGGTTGAGGCGCCCAAAATAATATACATCATGTACAAATAGGCATACCTCCCACAGCCAAACACGTCCGCCCTGCAATACACTACCAAGTGTTACAGATCCCATAACCAGGACCTGACATGACATGGACACAAGATGTTAACAGTACTACAACCCACCTGTATGATGTCAGGCTGGTATTGGTAACATATCATGCAATGCAGTCTGGCTCCCATAGGAAATGCAAAATGTGGAAGCTATCAATATGCCAAGGATACATATAGATACAGATATACATATATATATATATATATATATATATACAGTATATATATATATATATATATATATATATATATATATATATATATATATATATATATATATATATATATGTATATATATATATATATATATATATATATATATATATATATATATATATATATATATATATATATATATATATATATATATATATATATATATATATACATAGATAGATATACATGTGACTACACATATACATGCAGAGATATGTAAAGTAAGATACATATGTAGAAGGTGCAATACACTACCAAGTACAGTCTGCCTCCCATAGGAATTGCAGCATGTGGAAGCCATCAACATCCCCTGGATACAGATACACAGATATGCTATATATATATATATAGATAGATTTATATATGTACACATATATTTATATATATACATATACATGTGACTACACTTACACACGCAGATATATGTACAGTAAGATACATATGTATAAGGTGCACACAATATGGAACAGCCACTATGCGTACAGTTCACACCTGAACAACTGGACACTGTATGGGCCACCCATACTAATTACAATAGTTGCCTGCCACATATACCCACAGAGAGGTCATAGAAAAAACACTACACACAGGATTGCAGAAATGGAAAACCTTTATTTGTGTACTATTACAGTTCTATATATCATGCCGTGTAGCTGTTCAGACACTGACATCCATATAAAGAGAGTAATGCAACTGTGAAACAGTTATACTAATACAGTAGTCTGGAAAGGTTCACAACTGTTGCTATCCAGCCCAAGGCCTTCAAATTGTACAATAGTAAAGACAGACTGGGCCACAGGATTCCAAACAATCAACAGTATGTAATGCAGGTGTATAGTTCTGCAGCCTCTATCTATACTCTGTACAAAAGTACTAGGTGGAAAAGACTTCAGTTGACCAAATGGGATGTAAGTGTTACATAAGGCATAACTGACACTATCACAAGCACACAGACAAACAGAATAGTCTGTATGGCAGGAGGCAGTAGGCGTGCATTAACCCAATTTATGTGAGTAATGTAAATATAGGTGAAGTATATAGTACTGTACATCCAGATACCTTAAGGCAGCTCACCCCTGATAACCCCACATTTTGTAAAAGCCTGGGTCATTTATGGTGCTTTCCACAGACTCAATAATACAGGGCCATATACCACTGTTACATACACTGGCCTCTGGAGTGCATAAGGGCACACATGTATTGTGTATGTGAAGACCACATATATATGGCCCCAGCCTCTTCGTATGTGTGGGGGATGCAACAGCAGTGGACTGATGGCAACAATGGCAGTGTGATATACTCACAGCCCGCTACAGAACAACCCCTGACAGCATGTCATATGTGCAAAGCTTGGTATGTAGGTGGAGGACAGAGGCTGGAACACAGGCCCATATTTGTATTGTCTTCACAGACATGGCATGTGTGGGAGGTCACATCTGCTTTTCACATGTGTGCCATTGGCTACTGACAGGCATCCTAAGGGCATCATAGTAACATACCACTGCTAGCATGTAATGCCCCTGTGGACTGCAGCAGAGATATTGGCTAATATATGTGGACATTTTGACATACTCTGTGCAGTCCAGAGTTATACACAGAACCCCTTAGTGCAAAACATGTGTACCACGCCTGACAATATGGATGGTGACAGCCATGTAGATAGGTATAACACATAATGACTGGTATACATTTGCCACCATAGGTTGTGCATTCACACACTCCTGTCTGGCCTGACACATAATAACCGCTGGTACAAGGATGCCATGGCCACATACTACCCACTGGATATTGACATACATCTGTACAGCATCTCGCTGTTCTATCAGACAAACATGACTGTTATGGGAGGCCCGGCAGCAGTACATCTGGCAAGTATCAGCACATGACATCTCACTGGGTAAGTACACTAAGGTGATATGCATGTAACAATGCACTGAGCAGGCTATAGGCAGACTGGCTCAACACTGGCCTATATCTCCTATGGAGGAATGCACATGTACCTGCATATATATCAGGCTCTACAGGCATGTCACAGCACAGGGTAAGATACACCTGTGTGAAAGTGCATAAACACACCCACTGTGAACTAAACCACAGCCACATATGGTAAGCTAGCATAATATTACAGAATATGGAATATCTGTTCAACACCATCCTCATATGTGCCACTCACAGACTAACCCTACATATACTAGGCTGCTACACAGGTTGGACTGATGGATATCTGTAGTATTGGACATGTGTGTATGGCCCTACAAACATGTACGCCACTACAGTAACATACAGTGGAGCAGCATGTAACATCAGATAAGATGGGACCTAGAACACTGACATCTACCACAGTCTGTACACAGGCTAAAGTACATATTAACAATACACACACACTGTTGACATTTACCATACATACACAGACCTCAGTACTGTATAAACATCCACATATTGTCCAGGTTATGTCATGAAATATAACCCCTACTGTACATAACATGTGTAGCAGTCTGATATCTCACTGGCTTGTTATCAGATATGATGAAACTAATTATGGTGTATAGCACATATGGTCCTCTTAATGCATGACATATGTACAAAGATTGACAGAGTTGTGGCTGGAAGCACATACACAGGGCCAGTATTGACATGTTGCTGTGATAACCACATACATTTACTGTTGTAACAGGGTTTGTTGCAACATATGTCTCTATGAGGGATATGAAGTCAGTAACTGTCACAGCATTTATCATCTACAGACTGCAACACTCACACTAACTTCTGCAGTTCACAGATAGATGCACCATGGCTACCACATGAAACCAAATGCACAACACTGCTTAGTCTGCAGATGACCCTGCAGATGCTGTGTGGGTAACACATGACACCAAAGGCACAACACACTGCCCAGTCTGCAGATGACCCTACAGATGGGGATTGCTCATAAACAGAGAACTGACATGGCAGGTATTGCAACATGGTGGACAGCCATATCCACACACACACTGTTAAACCAACATTACTCCAAATGCATTATAGCAGCACTTACAGTCTGTAGTCAGGTCAGGCACATCCCCCTCCTGTGTGTTGTCCTGTTTCCACAGTGTATTTTGTTAGAGCTAAATCCCCAATCCATCTGAGATGCTGTTTTCCAAACAACAGATCTAGTTCCTGCTCACAGTGAATGAAAAGGGCCAACACCACCATGATGTTCCTAGATATTGGAGTGTGTTTCCATGCAATTGGCTATGGGAATGTTACCACAGCTGTTCCACATGCAATTAGCTAGGGGAGGGCTGCAATTCATGTAGAGGCCATCAGCTGATCATGAGCATCATTTAAAATACACATGCTGCTGCCTAAACAAAGCAGGTGTAGGTCTCCACATCCACCAGAGGGGAAATGAGAGAGGTAGACAGAGGCAAAGACAAGTTGGGGGGGAGGGGTGGGAGAGTAAAACATCAGCATGTTTGTGTGACATACCTACCACACAGAGTATCAAACCCCTGACAACTATATAGTGCTATCACAGTTCTATGCAGTTATTGGATGTGCCACATGGGTTATCTGTTGTGGAGCCCCCAGAACATATATGTGATGGTGAGTGACATCTGCAACAGGGATATGGTAGCTATATGGTAGGTGATGTACACGTAAAATGCTTAGACTGGTAAAACCACAAAAAACAAAACGTGGAAACGAAACGAAGCAAGCCACTGGTGACCACACAGGCTGTTTATTGAAAATATCAGTAAGCGCTTTTGGTGGGAAAAATGAGCCCACCTTCTTCAGACTGAGACATTTTCAAATACCAAACACATTAATTAAATACTTGATTTAAAAACAATTAACCAATAGAATATCTCATCTTGATATATACATCCTAATTGTATCTTATTTGTATAAAAACCGCAGTATCTTATTTAACTAAAAATTTTACACCACCAAAAAGTCACCCTACAATTCCTAATTAAACAGAAATAGAATGAAGATGATGATAGGAATGAAAATTATTGTTGAATGAAGATAGATTGTGTTTATGTTTCTATATATGAAAAAATTGTATGTGTGTGTATATATATATATATATATATATATATATATATATATATATATATATATGTATACATACCACAAGTTAAATTGTATGGACAGCATTCACAAAACAAAAACTTGATTGTAAATTAAAAATACCCTGTTTTTGAGCCCTCATGTATTAGTGCTACTATTATTGATTACTTGTAGGCTCAAGTTGTATATGTTTATATGTATTAATTTCTTAAAATGTGAATTTTTTTAAAAATACAGAAAAAATACATGTGTTGATGAACAATTCATGACAGTTGAATGACGTCCTAAGGACTACTATATTTTACTTTGAACAAAAATCATTTTCACCATTTGGAATCTTTACTTAAAAGAACCCCTCAATATTAGTGTGTTAAACAGTCATGTTTTTTTAATAAAAAGAAAATCTCTAAAAGTAATTTGATTGGGCTGCCATATAAAAAATCTAGGATATAAAAGAACTAACTAGGTCTGAATATAAACATAGACTTTGCCCTGATCTGAAATGTATTTAACTATAATTCTTTTTATATACTTTTTATTCTTGTGTATTTTTATTACTCCTTTTATCTTTTCAGGGCCCTAAGCTTAAGAATGCATTTTATTGAGACCGCCTCATTCAACCCTGGAGGGACATAAGCAGAAGTTCTTATCTGCCAAAGTAACTCTTGCTCCAATAACCAAAGTTGCCACGGACCCCCCCTAACTGTGGGAACCACTAGTTGAATAACTGTAAATGCAAAACTGTGGTCCGGATGGGAATGAATATGTTTAGCTAATGCATTATTCATGTCAATTGTTCATCAACACATGTATTTTTTCTGTATTTTTAAAAAAATTTACATTTTAAGAAATGAATACATATAAACATATACAACTTGAGCCTAAAAGTAATCAATAATAGTAGCACTAATACGTGAGGGCTCAAAACAAAGTTTTTTATTTTTATTTTCAAGTTTTTGTTTGTTTGATGCTGTCCATGTCCATTAATATATATATATATATATATATATATATATATATATATATATATATATATATATATATATATATATATATATATATATATATATATACACACACACACATACAATTTTTTCATATATAGAAACATAAACACAATCTATCTTCATTCAACAATAATTTTCATTCCTATCATCATCTTCATTCTATTTCTGTTTAATTAGGAATTGTAGGGTGACTTTTTGGTGGTGTAAAATTTTTAGTTAAATAAGATACTGTGTTTTTTATACAAATAAGATACAATTAGGATGTATATATCAAGATGAGATATTCTATTGGTTAATTGTTTTTAAATCAAGTATTTAAACCAGGTGATGTACACGTGCCTGTCCGCATGAACAGGTGCCAGCGTCAAAACAGCCACACTCTCACAGGGATGCACACACATTGACACACTTGGCAGGGCCAGGATTACAACTCATCAGTAGTGGGATTGTCACAACACATCACTGTGCAAGTATCACATGCACCACTTGGATCATACAGAGGTTGTATGTGCAAAGGGTATGGGGAGGTGTCTGACATCAGACAGCATACATCAGTATGCCATTGGGGGTTGTAGTGCATGTGGATGTGCTCATACGCATCATACAACACACACACAAACACACAGGGTGCCAGTCCTGACATGCATGGGTGCATGTCTGCACAGGTGTGTGGTGGTCGAATGTGCCAGATGGCTATACAAGGCTAGGTGATGGGTATACCTTGCCATCAGGCCACATGACAATGGTCTGCATTGTGGGTCAAGGCTGTAGTTTCTGCATTTGCCCACACAGGTGGGTATTGTATCCCCCATCCTGTCACCTGGGTGACTATTGTGTGTGACCAATGCTGTGCATCGCTTGCCAAGCATGTGTTCCTTAGTTCATAACATTGACAGTGCCTGGGATGTGCACACCTCCCACATGCATGTACAGTGACATGTGGAACTGTACCTAAGGTGTCTGGCCCATGTTGTGTACACAGATTATCATCAGATGTGCTAGTCCTGGCCTCATGTGGCAGGAACTGGTAATTTACAGCAGGTTTACCCTGCACCTACATTGATAACATGCTAACGACATTCCCTAGTGTCAGTGGCATCTGTCCATACAGGGCATGCTGTCAGGCATGGTATGTCCTTTATGGGTCACATGTGATGGCACCACAGGTGTTGCAGGTGTCTATTGGGGAACATGGAGAAGGTGCACTGTCTGCCTGTACGTGCATATTGGACAAATGGACAGGGTGCCATGCCCTCTGCAGCCCACTGCAATCACTCCATAGTTACTATCAGTTGCCAATATGCAGTGTACTACCCACATATTGGCTGTTGCCTAGGCATGTGTGTGTGTATGAGACATGGGTTGAGAGTGTGCTCTGGATAATACTGGGGTTGCAAACTGTTATTGACTGGCCTTGATGTCACATGTATGGGTATGGCTTTGCACCCTAACCTCTCAGCTATTTCAGATCTGGTATCCCTGTATGGTGGACATTGTGATATATAGTAGGGCCACCATATAAGAAATATGCAAAACCCACTTCACGTTGGGCACAGGTGTCCCACACTCACAGGATACATGATACAAACACACACACCTGTCATGTCTAGGAGTAGAACCCCTACCTAACTAGTTTATTTCACTAAAGCACTACACAGTTACAAGCCAGTGCATTTCTTTGTGCCGGTCCCAAGCCCGGATAAATGGGGAGGGTTGTGTCAGGAAGGGCATCCGTTGTAAAATTTTGCCAAATCATACATGCGGACAACAGTACAGATATACTTATTGGATCAGTCGAGGCCCGGGTTAACAATGACTCCCACCAGTGCTGTTGGCCAACAGGGTGGTAGTGGAAATTGGGCTACTGGCCGAAGGAGGAGAAGTGGGGGAAGGCATGCCTGAAGGCAAGTAAAGGCTAGGACTGTGATAGTGAGGGTCGGAACTTTGAATGTTGGCAGTATGACTGGTATAGGGAGAGAGCTAGCTGATATGATGGACTGAAGGAAGGTTGGTATATTGTGTGTGCAAGAGACCAGATGGAAGGGGAGCAATACTAGGTGTATCGGAGGTGGGTTCAAATTGTTTTATCATGGTGTGGATGGGAGGAGAAATGGCATAGGAATTATCCTGAAGGAACAGTATACTAAGAGTGTTTTGGAGGTGAAAAGAGTGTCAGATAGAGTGATGTTTATGAAGCTGGAATTTGATGGTGTAATGATGAATGTTGTTAGTGCATATGCTCCACAAGTTGGGTGTGCAATGGATGAGAAAGAAATATTTTGGAGTGAGTTGGATGAAGTGGTGATGACTGTACCCAAGGGTGAGAGACTGGTGATTGGAGCAGATTTCAATGGGCATGTTGGTGAAGGGAACAGAGGGGATGAGGAAGTGATGGGTAGGTATGGTGTTAAGCAAAGGAATGCAGAAGGTCAGATGGTAGTGGATTTTGTGAAAAGGATGGACATGGCTGTGGTGAATATGTATTTTAAAAAGAGGGAGGAGCACTGGGTGACATACAAGAGTGGAGGAAGATGCACACAGGTGGATTATATCTTATGTAGATGGGCCAGTCTGAAGGAGATTGGAGACTGTAAAGTGGTGGAAGGGGAAAGTGTAGTAAGGCAGCATAGGATAGTGGTTTGTAGGATGACATTGGTGATCAAGAAGAGGAGGATGAGTATGAGGGCAGCACCAAAGATCAAATGGTAGAAATTGATAAAGGGTAATTGTGAGGTGGAGTTCAAGAAAGAGTTAAGACAGACACTGGGTGGCAGTGAAGAGTTACTGAATAGCTGGGTAACTACAGCAGAGCTAGTAAGAGAGATGGCTAGAAAGGTGCTTGGTGTGACATCTGGAAAGAGGAAGGAGGACAAGGAGACCTGGTGGTGGAATGAAGAAATACAGGAGAGTATAGAGAGAAAGAAGTTGGTGAAGAAGAAGTGGGATTGTCAGAGAGATGAAGAAAGTAGACAAGAGTATAAGGAGATGAGGTGTATGGCAAAGAGACAGGTGGTGAAGGCTAAGGATAAGGGATATGAAGAGTTGTATGAAAGCTTGGACACTAACTAGGGAGAAAAGGACCTGTACTGATTGGCTAGACAGAGGGACCGAGCTAGGAAAGATGTGCGGCAGGTAAAGATGATAAAGGATAATGAGGGAAATGTACTCACAAGCGAGGAGAATGTGTTGAGCAGATGGAAAGAGTACTTTGATGGGCTGATGAATGAAGAGAATGAGAGGGAGAGAAGGTTGGATGATGTGCTTATAGTGAATCATGAAGTGCAGTGGATTAGCAAGGAGGAAGTAAGGATAGCTATGAAGAGGACGAAGAATGAAAAGGCTGTTGGTCCATATGACATACCTGTGGAAGCATGGAGGTGTTTAGGTGAAATGGCAGTGGAGTTTTTAACTAGATTGTTTATTGAAATCTTGGAAAGTGAGAGGATGTCTGAAGAAGGGAGAAAAAGTGTTTTGGTACCAATTTTTAAGAATAAAGGTGATGTGCAGAGCTGTAGTAACTACAGAGGGATTAAATTGATCAGTCACAGCATGAAGTTATGGGAAAGAGTGGTGGAAGCTAGGTTAAGAAAGGAGGTGATGAATAGTGATCAGCAGTATGGTTTCATGCCAGGAAAGAGCACTACAGATGCGACGTTTGCTCAGAGTGTTGATGGAGAAGTACAGAGAAGGTCAGAAGGAGTTGCATTGTGTCTTTGTGGACATAGATAAAGCATGTGACAGGGTGCCTAGAGAGGAATTTTGGTATTGTATGAGGAAGTCGGGAGTGTCAGAGAAATATGTAAGAGTGGTACAGGATATGTACGAGGGTAGTGTGACAGCAGTGAGGTCTGCGGTGGGAGTGACGGATTTGTTTAAGGTGGAGGTGGGATTACATCAAGGATCAGCTCTTAGCCCTTTCTTATTTGCAATGGTGATGGACAGGGTGACAGACGAGATCAGACAGGAGTCCCTGCAGACTATGATGTTTGCAGATGACATTGAGATCTGTAGTCAGAGTAGGGAACAGGTGGAGGAGACCCTGGAAAGGTGGAGATATGCTCTAGAGAGAACAGGAATGAAGGTCAGCAGGACTAAGACAGAATATGTGTTCGTGAATCAGAGGGAGGATAGATAAATGGTGAGGATTCAGGGAGTAGAGGTGGTGAAGGTGATGAGTTTAAATACTTGGGATCAACAGTTCAGAGTAATGGTGAGTGTGGAAGAGAGGTGAAGAGTGAAAGGGAAGGTCTACAAGACGGTAGTGAGACCAGCTATGTTATATGGGTTAGAGACAGTGGCATTGACAAAAAGGTGGGAGTCAGAGCTTGACGTGGCGGAGTTGAAAATGTTAAGATTTGCACTGGGTGTGACAAGGATGGACAGAATTAGGAATAAGTATATTAGAGGGTCAGCCCAGGTTGGAAGTTTGGAGACAAAGCCAGAGACGCAAGATTACATTGGTTTGGACATGTGCTGAGGAGGGATGCAGAGTATATTGGGAAGAAGATGCTAAGGATGAAGCTGCCAGGTAACAGGAAAAGAGGAAGGCCTAAGATAAGGTTTATGAATGTAGTGAGAGAGGACATGCAGGTGGTTGGTGTGACAGAGCAAGATGCAGTGGACAGGAAGAAATGGAAACAGTTGATCCACTGTGGCGACCCCTAATGGGAGCAGACAAAAGAAGAAGAAGAAGACAACACAGTTATAGTACATGCTATGGAGATTACTAGAGGACTCCTTCCCCAAAGGTGTATTTCACAATGATTGACATCAGCAAGATTGCCAAAGTAGGGCACTTGAAATGTACTGAGTATGATTAGCCTTAAATGCATTGCTCCCTACACAGACATTGAAACACACACACAACATCTAGAACTACCATGTGTGGGTTTAGAACACTACTGGAGTTTTACATCACACTACATCAGTATGCAGTCACAGGACGCACTACAGAGATTACTGTGCTATGGTCCTTCCCAGAGGTGCATTTCTAGGTGGATGACATCAGCAGCCTTGCCAAAGTTGAGCATTTGAATTGAGCGTGACTACCCTTATAAAGCATAACTCCCTACACAGACAGACAGACACAAATACTTGCCCTGTCTGGGATTAGAACACCTACCTGACTACTTTATCACACTACATCAGTACGCAGTTACAGAATGTGCTACACCCTTCCCAGAGGTGTCCTTCTAGATGGATGACATCAGCAGCTTTGCCAAAGATGAGCATTTGAATTGTAGGGAGTGTGATTACCCTTAAAAGCATTTCTCTACACAGACAGACACACACACCCTTGCCATGTCTGGGATTAGAACAGCTATCTAGATAATTTATCAAACTATAGCAGTATGCAGTTACAGGATGTGCTGCACCAATTACTGGGTGACCTCATTCCCAGAGGTGTATTTCTAGGTGGATGATATCAGCAGCCTTGCCAAAGAATAGCATTTGAATTGTAGGAAGTGTAACTATCCTAAAAGGCATTGCTCTCTGCACAGACAGACACACACACTTGCCATGTCTGGAATTAGAACAGCTACCTAACTAATTTATCACACTACAGCAGTATGCAGTTACAAGACACACTACAGAGATTACTGGGTTGTAACCTTCCCAGAGGTGTATTTCTGGGCCAAAGTTGAGTATAGGAATTGTAGGGAGTGTGACTACCCTAAAAAGGATTGCTCTATACACAGTCAGATAGACATGCACACAAACACAGTTGCCAAGTCTAGGATTAGAATTCCTGCCTAATTAGTTTATCACACTACAACAGTACAATAATTGTGGGGCACAACACAGAGATTACTGGGCTACAATTCTCCCAAAGGTGTATTTCACAGTGGATGACCTCAGGAGGCTTGTCATAGTAGGGCTATGGGGAAGGCAGTGTGTGTGCATGGGCCATAACCCATTCATCTAGGGGTTGACATGCCACATGCGGGCACACACAGGGTCATATTTCACAGGTACGTGTATACAGCTGCTAGATGACTACTATGGTGAGTACAGTATGTGTTACATATGTCATGGTGCCACTATGGGTGTCTACTGTCTGCTGCCATCACATTCAGCCACCTAATTCCCTTACATGCTCACATCAATGCCATAGATACAGGTAACAACACATTCTACTCCATTTGGCAATTGGTAGGTTGATTGACTTACCTTGAGGGTGTGACAGACTTGTGGATGCTGCTGAAAGGCTGTATATGTAGGAGGCACATAGTACACTCCCTATGCATGGTTGAGCACAGGTAGTGTAATGTTTGGCATCACTTTTACTGTATGTGTGAGTCAAAGAGAGGTGTCATTCCCTGGGCCCCTATTATGTCAGTGTATGTTCTATGCATTGTCTCTTTGCCGTAGCCTCGGCATACTGGGCATGCCTTTCTCTGCCTATGGAGCAGGCACAGGTTGTTCCTCCTCCGAGTCACTCTGTGCCTGTGCAGGCCTTGGCATTGGTGGGGGTCTATGTGGCCTGCCCCATGCTGTTCCTGCTGCATCTGTTTCCACAGGATCATATTTTGTAGCAAGGCACATACCATAACAATTTGGGTACATGTAGCTGGTGAGTACTGCAAGGCTCCACCAGATGTGTCCAGACACTGGAACCATGACCTGAGCATCCCAAACACATGCTGTATTATAAGTCTGGTCTGTGCGTGTGCCTCATTATGGCATTCTTGTTCTGGTGTGTGTGCATTTCTGATGGGTGTCATCAGCCATGGCTCCAGTGTGTAACCAGCATCCCCAACTACATGACCATAGGGGATGTCCCCACTGGCAAACCTCTGGTACTGCTTCACCTGATGCCATATGTGGGAATTGTCATAGCTTCCAAGGCAGCCAGCACACACATTCATTATAATGCCCTGGGCATCACAGACAACCTGGCAGTTGATGGAGGGGATTCCCCTGTGGTTGAAGTAGGCCCTACCCTGATCACCAGGTGGTGCTTTAATGCATATGTGCATGCAGTCTATAGCACCCACTACCTCAGGGTATTCTGCTATTTGGTGGAAGAGATGCATATTGCTTGCCAACACCTCATGGGTGTTGAGGAAATATATTTGCTCACTGGCATGTGCTGACATGGCATCCAGAAACTGGTGGAATACTCTGGATGCTGATGCCTGTGAGATCCCCATGATCTCCCCAGTTGAGCTTTGGGAGCTACCTGTGGCTAGTATTCCTAGGCCTACACATACCTAGGTATCCACTGGGATGGGTTCCCCTCAGTCAGTTTGGTGTATCAGGTGTGGCTGGCACAGCTCAACAATTTGCTGTAGGAGGTCTCTGTCCACCCTATAGCTCTCCACTATCTCCAGCTCATGTAGCCCCTGGTAGGTTACCCTGGGTCTGTTCACTCTTCTCTGTCTCCTCACTGTGGCTTGATCGAGAGCATTCACATCCTCACCAGCCTCAGCCTCTTGTACATGTTGTTCTATGTTGCCTGCTGCAGCCCTTCTCATTTTGTAGGTCTTTTTGTTAATATTTCCCCCACTTTTATACACCGGTGGTGTAGAGTATGGAAAAAAACAGAGGGGTAGGTGTTTGCATAGTTTAAAGTAGTGTTCTGGGCTGGGCTGGTCTGCTGCCTGCGTAATTGGCTGAGTCTGATACATTTCACCTGCCAGCTAAGCTAGTACTCCTTGATTACCTTCTTACTGCTGTTTTCCCTTCCCATTGCCTTCCTTTTGCAGCCCGTGTGCTCAGATATGCACAGTGCTGCTATTTTCTGGATTAACTTATTTTTTCTTCCTGTAAAACCCAGTGCACACACCCACTTAGGCTTTGTAAAGCGTGCTAGGCAGGTTTAGACACACCCCTAGCTTTGATGTGCTAAGCTAGGAGCAAACCCAAGCCACAGGGCTCCAATCCACTTACAGTATGCCTGACACACACGCACCCCCCATGATGTCAGCTAACTCCTAGGTTTGCATCAAGCTATTCCTACTCTTACACTGTTGGGACTTGACTCACATGCTGGTGAAAACTGGGATTCACTATCCTTCCCCTCATTTGCACAGAATTGTCTGCTAATGCATAGTTACATGTCTCACACTGAGCCTCCCCCCTTAGCAAACATTACTCCCTGACCAGGTTGTCTTCTGCCTGCCATTGACTTGCATGGCAGAATAGTGATTTTAGTTAGACTGCTTATTTTAGGTTTATTTTATTACCTCCCCCCCATCCCGTTTGCGTGCAGCTGCCCTACGCTTAAACAGCCGAGATCGGCTACAAAAAAATTAAAGTTGATTTTTGTAATTATAATGGCCTTATACTTGGCCATTGGCATGCTTACTACATGATATGCAGCCTTTATTTGAGGCTGACACAGCTCCATTTTGGATTTTGCAGAAATGTACTCGGTTACTAAGCGAGTACATTTCTGCAGATAGCATCTGGATTACAAAATCACCTCATTTGCATAGATTTCTCCTGCAAATGGGGTGATTTGCATACCAGGACTTAGTCCGTGCAGGATTAGTGCAGGAGCACTCGTGCACACCCCTGTAGGCTGTTCCTGGATCGCATGGCAGTCATATTGCCTGCTTGAGCTCCTGCACTGATCTTGCACTCTCTGCAAGCTTATGAGAATCCGGGGGAATGTTTTTAAAAGCTGTGAGATATCAGTAAACATGTATATAGAGAAAACTACTTACCATCTAAGTCTGTAGATTAAACTCAGGGTGTAATACTTTGTCAGTCAACATGTTTGCCTTTGAATTTGACACCTTTTATGTTTGGTGTCAAAAACAACCTTTAAAATTGTTAAACATTTGTTTCTCATTGTACTTCAGATTAACTGAAAATAGAACATGCATCTAACAAGTGTTGCCTGCAAAAAAAGGATTTAGACAGGTTGAAATAACAGATCTTTTATATTCATATTATACTGATATAAATGTAAAATCTGTTGGTCAGACTTCCCTAACCAGCATCTGAACTGATAGAATTATTACCAGTAGAAACCTAATATCTAAAATATGAAGATAGAATCCAAAGTACAAAACTAGTCAAACAAGCAGTTACCGGTAAATGGAAGCCTGGAATCTTCCAAAGTAGTTTTTTTTCTCTTTCCTGTTTAGGTCTTTCAGCATCCAGAATGCTGGATGTCCTGTTTTTTCTTCTAGTCTTTCTTTATCTTGGTTTGCTGCCCTTTAAAAAGTGCAATAAGTGCACTTATGGGCAGTAATTAAAGGTTTGGGGTTGGGGGTTAATAGGTCAAAGTACTTGATTCTCATTGTAGGAGGAATATGCCATGGGCTGTGTTGGAGTGCATATATGTCTGCCAGGACACAGCCTTAACATGTGAGGCAGCACTGCACCATGGCCTACTGGAAAGGTACAAGACATGCAAGGCAATGAGTTCAGCTTTCTATGCATGCCCTTGCCCATGATAACTGGCGGTAGCAGGAGTTGCACTGGCTGTCCAATTATCCTAGCTAGATGTCTGTGTGCTACTTCACTGTGATCAATTTCTGCTGGAGGAGGTGTCAGAATGACCATAGCCAGAAGAATGGCTCTCCTGGGTGTAGACTCATCCACAACCGATGTAGTAGTGGAAGTGCTACCACTGCTGGAGTATGATTTTGTCTGTCCATGGCCAGGTCAAATAACATCTGATGTGAAGATGATCAGCCTTGAGGAGGGAACCTCAACCCTGACAGATGATCTAGAAAAGATACTGTATGATTCAGTGTGCATTAATCTAATCTAATAAGTCACATGCAGTTCAAGTCAGGATGCATTGCCTGGATGACCCTTACAAACTCTGCTTAAACCATGGTAAAACTCATTAGGGTCTCCAAGATGACTCTACACATACCTTGAGTGGCAGCCACTGACACACTGAATTTATGGTAGGACCACTCCAACCCCTGCCAGTTGGAATCTCCTGCTCATGATGGCTTTGGGCAGATTGTGGCATGCTTGTGCCTGTGAATACCACACGTTCCTAAGATGTAGTGTCTCTATTAACCTGTCCACTCTCAGATGACAGATTGTCTTGAATATGCACAGGCAGAGACACTGTATAGTTTGAGGAGGGGATTGTGAGATTTTGGGATCAAACTCCCTGTGTCCACCAGGTTACCTTCATAACGACAGGCCATTTAATTGAAACCCATTTCACTGACAGACCATTTCACTGACAAGTAGGAAATGCAGGAATTTAAGGCAAATAAAAGGAATTTGTCCCCCTCCCCAATGTAGTGTGACCCTGGAGTTAGTATGTATAGCTAGGGGTGTGTGTCGGGTAAATACTGTACTTTTGTGTTATTTTCTTCTTTTAAACCAAAATAGGTGGGGGCTTTGCCCCTCACACCCCCAATGTGGGGGGCTATGCCCCCACACCCCCCTAACTATATATACTAACTCCAGGGTCACATTACATTGGGGAGGGGGACAAATCCCTGTTATTTGCCTTAAATTCCTGCAAGTAGCAGTTGTCAGTGAAATGGCTTTCAAAGAAATGGTCTGTTGATGTTCTGAAGGTAACCCATCCACCATACACTCTGCAATCATGGACTGTACCTGCTTATCCACACTGTTATGGACAAAGGCTAAGAATCCTCCAATATCAGAGAGGGGTATTTCCATAGTGCTGTTGTCAAGCAATACTTCACCTGTGATTATACCACATCAAAACAAATTCAGTGCAAGAATAGCCAAGCCCACAACTACTCCTGCAAATGATATAATTACAGTTATAAAAATAACTAAATAACTAAATCTAACTATGTGCATACCTTGAACAAGTGGTCTGTGCACCTCAGTGTCAGATAATTTGGATAGGTATTATAATCAGTAATCTGACTAAAAGAAGCAAGTGGGAAATGTAGTAAAAGTAGAACTACATACTATGACCATTAGCTGTAGAAATCCTCTGGGGCCTAGCCATCTATGCTTTGACATCCAGAAACATATTATGGAACTCTAAGGAGGTGGAACTGTCTTTGTGCAAGACCAAGACCTCTTCTGTCTTTGTAGACAGTGGTACAATAAATGGCCCACCAGCTGTATTACTCTGATCGTATGTTAAGGCCTAGTCTCTGCAGGTGGTGTTACAGATGATGTCACTAGCTCTCCTTTAGGCCATATCATAGTTACAGCTCTGGCCACCCATAGCATTGACATCATTGACAACCTCTCACCAGACATGATTATGGATGGGCTTGTCAGTGGTTTTCAATGTGATGAGTCATCTACATGGATACAGTAGACCCGTAGTGCTACATCATTGTCAGCAACAGTAAACTGGGGATTTATGCTGGATGTACCCTTAGCTGTCTTTGCTTATCCCAGTTGATATAGAAAATATTATAATTAAAAAACACAGTTCTAACTGGGTAGTATACATCATAAAATAATTAAAATGCAACACCATTTCCATTTGTCCTAACCCTGCAACCCCAACAAAATAATAAAAGTTGCATGACTGCAAGCTATTGGGCATGCAACCTTCCAAGCATAGGTGCAATACACACACACACACACACACACACACACACACACACACACACACACACACACACACACACACACACACACACACACACACACACACACACACACACACACATACACACACACACACACACACATGCAAACACCAAACTGTCATAGTAATTATATTGAATACACATGTTTAAATGTCACCGATATCCAACTGGTACATGGAAAACTACATTTGCAACATGCAAGTTTACCATGCTGGCATGCTATTATGGCCAGTACACATGGGGGAAAATGCATTCCCATGTGTACTGACCGTAGTACACATGGGTGACAATGCATCTCTGCAGACAGCTTATAATAATTCAGCTATACTGACACAAAAACTGAAACTGTCCTTCCATAGAGACCTGGCTCAATGACAACTAATTAATATTAAACCCCCCAAAAACTAAACTCTTGCTATTCCTTCCAAATAACCTTGCACAACATAACGCCTCCCTCACCATTACCTCCCTTAACAACACCCTAATCAAACCCGAGCCACATACCAAGTGACTTGGTGTTACCATCGATGATGAACTAAAATTTGACATACATATCAATTTATGCATTAAAAAATCTCACCGAAAACTTGGCCTATTATACTGTAATCACAAATTTCTTTCTAACTCTTCTAAACCCACACAAGCCTTAACTCTGCTCCTACCCAGTCTGCTATATGCAGCCCCAGTAGTCACTAACCTTCAGTCTTCTCTTCTCAGCAGACTAGAACAAACCTACAATAAAATAGCTACATTTGCTGCTAACCTCTCCTACAAATCCCATCACTGCCTTGCCCTCACATCTTTACAATGGCTGGAATTCACAAATCAACTTCTCCTTCCACAACTGGCAACAATCCACTCAATTCTATAAAATCCTACATCCTGCCCTCTATCTTTAATATTGTATCACAATATAACCCCTGACGACAACTCTGTTCATCAGATAAACATCTGCTGGCTATATACAAACCATCTAAAAACATTGGCAAGTCATTATTTAAATTCTCAGTTGCTCACTCCTGGAACTCCCTTCCTTACAATATAAGAAGTATCCCCCATAAATCACAATTCAAACTAGCACTCAAGCACTACCTACAGAATACCTGGTCCTGCCCCTGTCTAGCTCCAACCTGAATTCCTAAAACCTATTCCCTTTATATACCACCTTTTTCCCTTTCTTCTCTTCTTACCCCTCTTCTATGGAAAAACTTCCCCAGCTCCCTCTAAGTGTAAATAACTCCATTTTCTTCCCCTAATGGCACCTCCATGTTGCTGATAGTGTACATTATTTCATTCTTTACTAATACCTGTACAAAACAACCTTAATTGTAGTATTATCTTTGTTGTATTAACTCACTTTGAGATGTAATTCCTTTTTTTATATGACTGAATTGTTTTTTATTGATTGAATTACTTTGTGTATGTCTGTAAAGTGTAATTGGAGCTTTTCTCCTCTGGTCTCCACTGAAAATGGGCCTTTGGCTCAGTTGGACCAACCCAGTTAACAAATGACAATAAACAAATAAAATAAATAAAATCTCTAATATGTACATGTCATACTTACATGCTAAGATTGTACATGGAAGCAGGTGTATAAAGTATCATATACCTTTAAATTTGCAGACTCCAATTGTGCAACAACAACTTTTAATATCTGATATAAAATAGAGAAATTCAACTTCCTTAGTGCAGTGATGATCCCTGCACCATATCATGCTTACATTGTATAGATTCTCTCCTCTGAGTAAGATTTGTGTGCTAATTAGTTTTCAATGAACTATCATTTCTGAATCACTCAAGTTGCACAATGAACAAACCAGGTAAATATAATTTTGAGTTCTACACCTGAGCACCTATGATTATGCCTGCGCATGTATGGGAAACCCAGATAGTTGGGAGTGAGACATTGCTAGGCTCATAAATTCCAACTGAACCTCTTTAGGAGTAGTGTTTCATAAATTAGGTCTTAAAGAGCCACATTCCTAAAACATACTGTGATGTATGTATACTTGTACAGTCAAGTATTTCAAATACAATAAAAAAAATTGAAATTCAGTTCTGGTTTAACAAATCAAAAAGAAAATAAAACCAGTGAAGAAAAATCCACTTTAATAGTTATGGAACTTCAGTAAGTGCTTTTGTCTTAAACTAGACTTATTCACACTGAAGTGAATACAATTACAAAATATTTAAATAACCAGTTAATAAGACATATTATAGGCTTGCTCAGTGTCTTAACCCTTTGAATTTCAAAAACATAATGAACTTTTCCCTATTGTTCAAGCCTGGAAAATGGCAGGAATTTAGTTTTACCTGCCACTTATATTCAAGCCATCCTAATTCATCTTCAGGGTTAAAGCATAATCCCACATCTTTTAAAGCTTCTAAAACTAAACACTTAAAATCAGCCTTACAGTTTCCAGATTTAAAATGCTCCAAACTGTTTGTTACAGGCATTCTAATTGTATAGTTGTTAGTTCTAATTTTTTGCATTTTAGATTTAGCTCTACTTCATTGCTGTGTAACCATAGACTTAGTATTAAAAACAGACTCTGTGGATACCCCCAATTTTGTAGTTTGTCACAAAAATTATTGCTTTCTATTGCATAATCTTCCTCACTGACATTTAACTCACTGATTCTCATCAGTTGACCTTTAGCTAAGTTTATTTTGGTTCTGTAAGGGTGCATACTGCTAAAATGCAAATATGAGTTGTTCTGAACTTCTTTTTTGTAAATTTTGGTAGCAAGTCTGCCCCCTATCTTAAAAACACGTCTAAAAATTAATAGAAACTTGATTGTACTGGCAAGTAAATTTCAAATAACTACATACATTTTTTATCTAGGTTATAAAACTTTCCAGACTGTTATCTGCATCTGACTATTAACTACATACATTTTTTATATAGGTTATAAAACTTTCCAGACTATTATCTGTCCCTCTCCAGACCAAAAACAGGTCATCAATAAAATGAAACATGGTCACTATTTTGTCTATGTAAACACTATAAAGAATATGGGTGGTCTCCCATCCATTCATGAATAAATTTGCATAACTGTGGGCCATTGCTGCCCCCATAGCTACTCTATTAGTTTGTCTAAAGAATTGGTTGTTGAAACTAAAGAAATTGTAACTCAAGATAATGTCCAACAATTCCATCAAAAGAGACACCATATTGCTAGAAAACACATTTTGATCTTATCAGTTCTAACCTAACTGTGTCCATACCTTCTTTGTTCGGTATGACCATATATAATGATTTGATATCTAATAACAAGTCACTATCTAAAATTTTGACATCTTTAACCTTGCTGACAAAATCAAATGTGTCTTTAATGTAAATTTTGTTTGTAAGTACAACTTGCTGCAAATGCTTGTCAACATAAATGGCAATACTCTGAGTTGTGCTGTTAGTGCTGGAAACTATAGGTCTTAAGGAAGGGCTATTCAAGTCCTTATGAATTTTTGCTATTCCAAAAATTCGGCTGACTTTATGGTTGTCAATCATAAAATACTTCTTTGTAGCTTCAGTTATTCTTCCAGTGCAAAACCATTCTTCAGTCATAGAATTTATAAAAGGATAACATTTTTTAACTTCTCTAAAAGAAACGTTTTCATAAAAATCTTTGTCAGGCAACAACTTAAACATTTCAAACTCATAACTTTCTCTATTATCACCAAACCTCCGCCTTTGTCTGCTTTAAAAATTAGTATACTTTCATCATTCTTCAAAGCATAAAAAGCAGTCCTTTCTTCACAAGTCATATTATAATACCTGAAGGATGGTTTATCAAGCATTTGTAAAATTTGAACTTCACACATGTTTAAAAATAAATCTAATTCTTTCCTTAGAGGTGGGTTATAAATACTAGGCTTCACAAACTTGTCACTAATATAACCTTGATTTTTGAAAATGAATTTAAAATGTAGCTGCCTTACATAATCTCTTAAACTATTGATAGTGTCCATCTTATTAGCTCGGTTAGAAGGAACAAAATTCCAGCCTTTGTTTAAAGTCAAACATTCAATTGCAGTTAAGTCATGTTTAGATAAATTAACTACCTTAAAACATTCAGCACCTAGGTCTTCCTTTTGAAGCTGTTTCTCCTCCAGTTTTTTTTTTATTTTGATTTTTAGCATAATACTCTTTGTTGTTACTGGAAGTCACCTGAGCCTGTCTTCTTGTTTGGCCACTGTTTTGCTGATAAACAAAAACGGGTTGAGATGAAGTATTGTTCAGTTCCAATTGAACCTGCTTATTTAAATGTCCGTATTCAGCAGTTCCAGCTGAAATACTCAAAGAAGCTGTTAAGTTAGAAGGAGGAACACTAACACACTGATTTTTTTGCTGGTAGCTGAGTGTTAGTTTTGTTCTGTCCCTTTTGCTTTTGGAACAAGCGTTCCAACCTCCTTATTGTATTACTCTCACTGTTCTGATTACTTCTTCCTCATTTGGAGGAAAATCCAATTCTTCTTCCTGTGCTATGATGCTGCAAGCAGAGGTCACATCCCCTTCATAATCTCGGTGGTCTCTTTCAAATGTTTTAGTTTTTCTTTTTAGTAATACTTCATTCAGTTTGATCAAACAATCTTGAATTATAAACATTTTGGACTCAAAGGTGTCCACTGATATACTTTCTTTCACTTTATTAAAATTAAGTCAAATCTTGTCATTTAGATGGTTGATGTTTTCTTTGTAAAGTGAAATAAGGAGCTGTATGTATTGAACGCTAGCATTTTGATTAATTTCAAGCAATTTGTCCATAAATTCTTTTGAAAAAGTATTGCCTGCTGGTACTTTGTTGACTCTTAGCCCCTTTGGCACTCTAAGGCTCCTCAAACTGCTTTCAAAAAATAAATTGTTCCATTGTAGACTTTTCAGTTTAGTTAAATCTGTTTCCAGTTCTATGAAAACATCAGAATGACTTACATTGGGAGTGGCAGTTCCTAGAAAGTTTCCATTGTTGAATGGATTAATGGGTGGTACAAGGCAGCCAAGTAAAACTTCATCACTGTTGATCCCATTCACAGCACCAGTTACTACATTTGCTTGTCTAACTGTGAAACAAGCATTCCCTTGTTGATTAACAATGTAGGAACCTGCTGGAGTATCATTCAGGATACAACCTGTAGGTAAAGATAAAAAGCCAGTTCCTGAGGTAGTAGCATTTGCCATTTCACCATAAACCACGAAATCCAATGCAAAACAGTGAAATTCAGTTCTGGTTTAACCAAACAATCAAAAAGAAAATAAAAGCAGTGAAGAAAACTCCACTTTAATAGTTACAGAACGTCAGTAAGCGCTTTCATCTTAAAAAAGACTTCTTCAGACTGAAGTGAATACAATTAAAAAACATTTAAATAACCAGTTAATAAGTTACATAATGGGCTTGCTCCCTTTGCTTTTCAAAAACATAATTAACTCTTCCCTATTGTTCAAGCCTGGAAAATGACAGGGATTTAATTTTACCTGCCACTTATATTCAAGCCATCCTAATTCATCTTCAGGGTTAAAGTATAATTCCACATCTTTTAAAGCTTACTAAATAATCAAGAAGGACTAAAATGCACTGTGAGATGAAAAATATTTTATTAAGCGCTTTTGTCAGTCAGTACAAAATGACTTCATCAGAATAACTTAAAATAATTGCAAGCACATTATATAACCTCTCTTTCTGTTAACAGAACATCCCTATTAATCATTTAAGTAATAAACTTCTGAAATTTAAAGAGACATTCACTATGTATATGCAAGTCATGTAAAACCAGGGATGTATAATGTGTTTTAAATAACATCTCAATGAACCCTCCTATCTACAAACAAGACATTTTTTAAATAGAACCATATACTAAGTATTTACATTTAAAATTCACGTTAATAAAAAATGTGTAGTATAAATTATGACTTGATAATATCATAAATGAAATTCAGATTTTAATTTGAGATAACTAGCAAGGGACACAACCTCATTCAGCCCAGGGAGACTTGTGGCATTCCCCCTCAGTTGCCACATCAACTCTTTATATTCTAAAAATAGTTTACTAGGTCCCTCTCTTTCATTAACTTCAAGATGTTCCAGCACTGAAAATTTGAAATTGTGTTCAGGGAACCTGCTGAAATGTTTAGCAAGGGTGTTGTTGACATTGCCTCTACTAATGTCATACAAATGTTGGTAGATACATGATATGAAGGTATTTTTTGTTTTCCCTATGTAATACCTTTGACACACTTGAGACAATGCAATATAAACCATGTTCTTAGTTCCGCAGTTACTTTTATGCCAGGACCTGATTATTCCATATTGTGGTATGTCCACCTTATCACCCTCTGAAATGTATTTGCATTGCAATATAAATTTTCATGTTGCTAATAATTACGTGTGTTTCTTCAGTGCACAAAAATAGCACGTTATAGTTGTAACATTTGATCATGCCTTTCCTTTCCTTCCTAACCTTGGGCAAATTCAATTTTTATTGAAAAAAGTACTTAAAACATTTGGCCTTTCTTTGTGTAAAAAGAGGTTTGTTACCGATAACTTATGCAATGTCAGGAGCTCCTCTGAAAAGATTCCACTTGTTAGTTATTATATATTTGGACACTGGAATGCAAACTGTTTGTTACAGACATTCTAATTTTATAGTCATTAGTTCTGATTTTTTGTGTTTTAGATATAGTTGCACTTCTTTGCTGTGTAACCATTGACTTAGCAAACACAAGAGAAGTGAAAAAACAAGCCAGTCATACCAGGTGCTTAGCGTATTTGCAGTTTAATCCAAACGCTTTCATCTTACTAGTTTCAGACTTCTTCAGAATAAAAAAATAAAGTGCACAAACACATACTTTATACCCTTTTCTCCACCCCTTTCTTAATTAGTTCAATTCCAACACACACAGTTGTTAAAATACAGCACAACATAAAAGTCATATTACATTCATTTAATACTCTGTTACAGACTCACAAAACATACTAAATATTGCAAATAATGTCATAAAATTCATGAAAAATATGTAGGTTTTAATTTCAAATCAGAACATAATGACAGCCTGTCATTAAGTTCAGGCTTTTTATCATAATTAAGTTTAATTTGCCATTTTAGCTCTTTAAATTCTAAAAAATTTCAATTGGCCCACCCATAGGTCTTAAACATAGCTAAAGGTCAACTAATGAGAATCAGTGAGTTAGATGTCCGTGAGGAAGATTATGCAATACAAAGCAATAATTTTTGTGACAAACTACAAAATAGGGGGTATCCACAGAATCTGTTTTTTAATGCTAAATCTATGGTTACACAATAAAGAAGTACAACTATATCTAAAATGCAACAAATCAGAACTAACCACTAAAAATCAGAATGCCTGTAACAAACAGTTTGGATTCCAGTGTTATAAAATAAATATATAATAACTAAAAATTGGAATCTTTACAGAGGAGCTCCTGACAATGCAGAAGGTATCGGTAATAACCCTCTTTTTACTCAAAGAAGGGCCAAAAGTTTTAAAAACTTTTTTCAAGAAAAATTTAATTTGCCTAAGGTTAGGAAGGAAATGAAAGGCATGCTTAAATGTTACAAATGTAACGTGCAATTTTCTGTGCACTGAAGTAACACACGTAATTATTAACATGAAATTTTATATTAATGAAACATTCCCTTGTAAACCTAAATTTGTGGTTTATTTAGTATTCTATACAACATGTAAATGTTACTACTTTGGAAGAACATGTGACTTAAACAAGAAAATGTATGAACATAAATATGCCATTTCTATAGAGGATGAAAAGAATGCATTAGCTAAGCATTTAAAATCTGGAAACTGTAAGGTTGGTTTTAAGTTTTCAGTTTTAGAAGCTTTAAAAGATGTGCAATTATGCTTTAACCCTGAAGATGAATTAGGATAGCTTGAATATAAGTGGCAGGTAAAACTGAATGCCTGCTATTTTCCAGGCTTGAACAATAGGGAAGAGTTCATTATGTTTTTGAAACGCAAAGGGTTAAAACACTGAGCAGGCCAATCATGTGACTTATTAACTAATTATTTAAATGTTTTGTAGTTGTATTCACTTCAGTCTGAAGAAGTCTTTTTAAGATGAAAGCCCTTAATAAAGTTCTATAACTATTAAAGTGGATTTTTCTTCACTGGTTTTATTATCATGTATTGCAAATACTTTTAACTAACAGCCATGAACAGTGGCAGCTGGTGGCTTCAAATCAGAGGGGGGCTGCAGGAGACAGCTGAATGGGTGGGGCCAATTGGAAGGGGTGTGGCCAACTAGAAACGGGTAGAGCTATGCTCAAAACCACAAAACCTGGGACTTTAAATATGCTGCCCTGGTAGCTGCAGGAAGCTGCATTTTAAAGCACGACAAAGACAGCAACATGTATAACAGTGTAGCAGTGCTTTATTGTAAATTACAGACCATTAAACAAATGTTCAAAAAGTTCCAGAATATTTAAATGTTTGCCAGTGTAAAGAAATTATGGCTACATTAAGAATAGCTATAAATATATGCTGACAGCAATTGTCTATAGAGCTGTAGTCAGTGGCTTTTACACTGGCCATATAAACTAAAGTTAACACAATCAAATGTTTATTTCATTTTAAAATTAGCAAGGAAATATCTTGAAGTCCTCTAATTTGCAAGCAAACTGCAGAACAAAGCCAACTATTTATAAAAACAGTACATGTCTAGGTCACTGCAGACAGGGCAAACACAAATTATAGAAGGAAAAACATTTACAGAGGGACTTCCAACTTTCTGTCATATTCTTTAAACTATTCTGTCATCTATTCCCTCATAATCTTACACAATAACCTACAGAATTAGTAGCGAGTGAAAAGTATCTCAGCAGCAGGAAACCTGCATTTAAGTCTATTCATTTTAGTTCAGTTATTTGTTTAACATACTACTTTTTTATCCATCTGTGTTCGAATCCCAAAGTTATCACAATGTACAGAAAGTATTGACAAGACAGTAATTTAACTTAACTGCATACCTTCTAAGGCTGGAGGTTCACAATTCATTATCCCACTTATTTTACAAGGCAATATGCACTCAAAAAAATCAGATAATTACAAAATACCTGTAGCTAGTTGTCTTTAAAATAATTTTAGTTTGAAAAAAAATTAAAGATATAATACATTACAATGGAAAGCCAAGAAGGATAGGATTAGCACTTCCAAATTTGGATGAAGTGCTTATTTCCAAGCCTATAAAAGCCAACGCACTTTGAAGAACAGTGTGCTCAACTGGAGAAAAGGGAACATTCTTGCAAAACAGTAAAAAAAAAAGACAGCAAATTAGAGTTTTCCTGTATTGCATGTACTGCAGCTTTCAAACAAATGGCTAATGCCAACAAACACCTTTATCAAGCTTGAGTGCCACCTATCTCTGACAACAGATCTGACAAACTTTATTAACTACATACTTCAGTTCAAAAAACAGCAAAACATAATGCTTATTCAAACATGGCTTCTGTCAGTATTTATTCTTTTGACTGACAGTTAACTGAAAATTACTGTTCTTGTGAGACTAATGAAAAACACATAGCAGGACTAATTTATGACTTATGAGACCACATGTTGTGCGTAATTGAAACTAATTCAGATGTTGTGAGTTTGTTACTTCAGTGTCTTGTGACACATTTTTCATACTATATAACAAAGATTAGGATGACCCTTTCCTGTTCACAACATATTGCAGGACTCCTGTAATCTTACAGATTACATGCTTGGTACAGTTACTCCTCAACGATATTTTGTATTGGCTAAGTCAAGTTTGAAAATGATTATCTATAAGCAACGAGTCTAATACATTTCCAAAATAGTAAACATACAAAAGTATACTTTATCTAAAATGCGCATTTCAACATTCCGGTTTGTTAGGCTATAGTTATGCTAAATAGCTCAGTTTTAGTTTTACCAGCATGCTTTCCTACTGTTTAGTCTATCAAAATCAAAGACACAATTAGACAACAGCCATTCAGACTCCCAGAACAAATATATTTGGTCTGAAACAATGAACTAAGCAGGCAGCAGATAATGCAAGGTAAGATTAATGCCAAACACGAAAAGCAAGGAATCAGTTTCCAGTAATAAGTGGGGGAAAAAAATCCTTCATTGCTATAGACTAATGAATGAACTGTAAACATGATTACATACATCACTTCTTTATTAAATGCATAGCTCACAAAACAAAATGTAGTTTTCATTGTCTGAACAGCTTGCTTAATTTATATTAATGATACAGGCAACTGACTGAATTTGTGTTAATGTCTGTATTATGCACTATTATGCAATTACTCTACATTCAACGTTTTATGTGTGTAGAACACCAAGAGCTTGTAACTGCTAATTTACAGAACCATCACACACAAATACATGCATCAAAAAGAAAGGCTTTGATTCTAAAAAGACCATTCCCAATGCACAGTGGAACACCCACAATGTTAATTACTAAGTAAAACGTAACTACTGGCTTTATAGCATGCAAGTTAAGGAAATGTTCACTAAGAGCAAAACTGCATCTCAGTCATACTCAAGTTCAGGTTGTCACACCCACCCCAAAACAAAGATATTCACAGAGAGCATATATGTCAGTGGTGTGTAGTATATATATATATATATATATATATATATATATATATATATATATATATATATATATATATATATATATATATATATATATATATATATATATATATATATATATATATATATATATATATATATATATATATATATATATACACATACATATGCAGGATGCATATACTCATCTCATATAGTTTTGTGAACCACTCAAGCTAAGTCTGTCAAGTTAAATGCATTGATATGCTAATATTAACCATGCTATTTGGGGTCACTGTTGAACACGTCTTCACGACAGCAACCAGAAGAAAGGAGGATCGCCATGTTTCAAATCTTAAAGTAACACTGAAGCCATAACAGTACAGTACTCAAATTATATTTCTTCTGGCATTCATCATGCATATGCAATTCTTCATGGTTTCCATGCTTGTCCGAAGGATGGGATAAGCAAGATTTTATTAGAGCACCTATTCAGCACCGTTGTTCATGACATTTTTGAAGGAGAGATTTATGGCCAGTAAAGGGGAAGCTAAAGATCTGTTTAGAGCACAGAGGTGGTTTGAGTAGGAGAGCAAGATCCTTGTGAATCTCCTTGATAAGCATTAAAGCTGCAGGCTCCTGCAGGGTGGCTGTTCCAGGTCTCAGTATAATATACCTGGAATAGTTTTGCCAAGGCTGTCCCATGCACAGAGAAACAGCTCTCACCACTATAGTGACTTAAGCCATAGAAAATATGAACTCCTTAGCTGATGGGAGGAAGAGGTTTGACCCAAGTTACCACTTGTATGTATAACATAATTTAGCCATCCTTACATACTGCCAGTGCATGGCATCATGCACATTTTATTATGCACAATATGATCTCAAGCTCCTAAAGAGATTAGAAGGAATCAGAAGATGAATAGGGAGCAACCAGAGTGGATATGAGAATGCCAGGGTACATATAGATAATGTTGTGAAACATGGGTATGTGTCACTAGTGAGGGTTACCGATTAAAATATTGATAAATTGCAATGGCACAGTTAAATACAATCTGCCATTAGTGGCATTCTGTACAGTAGAAATTAAGACTGTACAAAGTTACAAAATGTTGATTCTGCAGGCCACCATCTGCTTATAATGAGAATTGACTCAGCATGTTAATTGTTATATGCACTGAAATCATTATGATGGCTGTGGGTTTGATCCACAGAACACAAAAATGAATTACTATTTTCATTGAATAAATTTCTTATTTCATACTAGTGAAAGTAATAGTCATAAATAAAATAGATTTCAAAATGAATGTGTTTGTCTACTGATAAATTTCTTTTAGTCCTTCACTTAATTTATGATTATGAAAAAATACATACGAATGCCATTTTCATTATATTTGCATTTTCTCTTTCATGACCTACTATTTCTATAGTTTTTCTCGATGACTGTTTTTTTTCCATTTCTGTTACTATCATAGATAGCAGCACAGAGTCCTGGACCAACCACTTCAGCATGGCCTATCATCCTCCAGCAGACTGCAGCTACAGCATCACCACCATCAGAGCTGCATCCACAACTTGTGCCCTACCTGCACCAATGGCATCAGGTAGCTCTGCCTCAGATGATGGTGCATTGGTACACAGTGGGAGCAGTATAAGTGGAGGTCACAATTCTGTCACCCATCAAGAGCAGGAAGACTTGTGTGGGAGTTTACAGACAGGAGTTTTGATGCCCACATTAACTATACTGAGAACTTGCTCCAGCAATTAATTGAGGCATTTCCCTTTCCAGCACTGCATGTAGCTACTGAGGCAAGACCCAGTTGTTACAGTTCCTGGGGTGATAAGTGATTTCACACTGTTTGAACTGGCAGCATATCTGTCCCTGAACACCCTATCCTAGCCCCCTAATTGGTGTTCCCCATATTTTCTTTATCAATATCCACCCAAGTTGTGCTGTACAATCTATACTTTACCACTGTCTGCCCTCTGTTTGTCTGATATGTCTTTCACCAATTTCTTTCTTCTCCCTCAGTGTGTAATCCTTGTCCCTGTCAGTCTTGTTTGTCATTCTCTGCTACCTATTCCCTGACTGTTAGCAACCTCTGACCTACTTGATTTCCTCTCCAACTTTCTCCTCCCAAAGAAGAAAACAAAAAAGGCACATAACCCACAAAAAATTACTTAACACACACATTTCTCAGCTTCACACCTATGTGTGTAATAGACACAAATTATTTGGCATAATTGGTCAGCCTATGCAGAGTGTTATTTTGAGACAATAGATAATAGATATAATCCATTATTGAAATAATTATTAATAATAAAGATCACCATTATTACTTTGAGAAGAAGTTGAGAGATATGCCCTTATCCCACCTCCATCCTGATAATTTCTGAATTTCTCACCTGGTGTTCTACCCTTCACTTGCTTCTCATTTTCCTCTCCATCCTACACTCCAAATTCCAACCTTTAATCTGGTCCAAAAGTAAGTGCATCACACATATAGCCACACATGGCTCATAAAAAGAAATAACTATTTCTGTTCTGATTCACTGCATGGCAGTTGACATTGAGCAGCATTGCTGGCCATCATTGAACAGACAGGGTAATGCTAGTTGTGCTATGATAAAAACAAAGAAAATTCAGACAGAAGTGCTAAGATTCTGTCATAGCTTAGCTACATTGTTCATCAGTAAGAAAGTTTAAAATTAAAAAGCATAAAAGTAAAGTACGATGATTATGTTATCTCTAACTTCCCCCATGGCTTAATAAACTAATGATGTCAGCAGCTTATTGCGGTGCACTCAGTGCAAACATCTAGTCCACTGAGAGTGGGATATTATTTCTAACTTCCCCCATGGCTTAATAAACTAATGATGTCAGCAGCTTATTGCGGTGCACTCAGTGCAAACATCTAGTCCACTGAGAGTGGGATATTATTTTAAATTTCTCTTCTTGGTTTGTAGCTGTTTTCCATACAAGTAAATGTATAACATCTGGAGACTGATATCAAGAAATTAAAAATGTTAATCATTTGAAAATGCTTCAGGATATCAGTCTGAAAATGGTATATATTGACATGATATGTCTCATTTAGAACCCTTTACAGACAGCCAAAGTTGCAACTTTGGATAATACAGTGATATAGAAAATATAACTATAAGAGGCGTGGGTTATACTCTATTGCATTGTTTGTCCCTATCATCCACCTCAGTACTGCTCAATCCCTATTTCACCACCTGTGTGCTTTTCTCTTTTGAACATTCCCTTCAATTGTGAGTTGGCAGACACTTGCAGTTCAAGTTCTTCTGTGGCTTTACATGATAATTCATTTATCTGGAACATATCACTTACTCAAGCATGCTTCTCATTCCATTAATGTATACCCTGTATCAGTATCACAGATACACATAGAACTGAGTTTGTCCTTGCTGCATAAAAGAAAGTAATAATGACAGAAGCATAAGTTGGTATTATTGGCTTAACTGCAACCGCTTCCATGGCTTAATGTACTCCAGATATGATTTATATATTGTTAGTAAGTTATGTGGAGACTTGTAACTCACTGAATAGTAGCATTTCTTTAACACTGTTCATC
This sequence comes from Protopterus annectens, assembly GCF_019279795.1. Taxonomy (NCBI): domain Eukaryota; kingdom Metazoa; phylum Chordata; order Ceratodontiformes; family Protopteridae; genus Protopterus; species Protopterus annectens. The sequence goes on along the minus strand of NC_056743.1, from coordinate 1,643,425,560 downwards.
TTGGAATCTTCCACATTGTTGCAGCAATCCTTTCAAATATGTGCTTTATAAGAGTTGTTGTATTATTTTTTCTGCAGCATTAGTAGTTGGTACACAGGTCAAAATAGTATGAATTAGAATGGGTTCAAATACAATGAAGTGTACATTGAATGTGAACATCAATTTGAATCATGCAGTACTGACTTAGTGAACAGATATGATGTAAGGGGTGCCTTACCTTTCATTGGTGTGTCTTCTCATCAAAGATTGTAAAAGACAACTCAAATTTCAAAAAGTACCAGCTTTTTTCCCTATCAGATCACAGTGCAGTGAGGATTTGGGAATATGTCCTTTCTGCATTGTAGTGCTATCTCAGAGTTAGTATATATAGTTAGTGGGTTCCTATTAGAATGATGAAAATGCATTTTGTCGAATGTGTTTTCGTCGACACATGTAGAGCGAACAGGCAAAACAGCGAAGCGGCTGTTCAGCGAATGATTTCCCTGGGAAAGAAGTTGCTTGACCGCTTTGTTGCTTTGCCTGTTCTGAAGTGTAGTGTGCTCCCTTGTCCGGTACAGCTCCCAAGTGTGAATGTGCAACAGTTACTGACCTTAGGGTTAGGGTGCGGATTAAGGTAAGTACATATGTATGAAAGTATTTACTGTTTTTTATTTTGCGTTAGATGTATGGTTGAGTTACGTGCGCATGTGTTTTCGGCTGTTTACTACTTTTGTTTTTGGGGGGTAGAATTAGGGTTAAGGTAAGTGTGTATGTGTTTGGAACTGTTTATCTAAATGTGTGAGAGTTACTGACCTTAGGGTTAGGGTGCGGGTTAAGGTAAGTGCATATGTTTTAAAATGTTTACTGTTTTTTTTTTCGTTAGATGTATGGTTGGGTTATGTGCATATGTGTATTTAGTTGTTTACTGGTTTTTGGGGGGTATAATTAGGGTTAGGGTATGTGTGTATGTGTTTTGAAGTGTTTAATGTTTTTATTTTTTTTTTGGGGGGGGGGGGTTGGAACAGAGATTTCTTTCCCTAGGAGAGAAATCGCTGTTCTGTGGTTTTGACATTTTCAGCTTTCACTGAAAATGTGTTGATGAAACATCATTCACTGATTTCAGCGTTCAATGTTTCACTAGGCTGTGTGGGGTACAGGGATCCCCTGAAAAATGTTGTTTTACTTTTTCTGTACTTTTTGGCTCAATGTCAGTTGCTGTGGATCAATACTCTGTGTTTTCAATGGAAGGTTATGCTTCTAGTTGGTTTTGACACCTTGCGTGCAGTATGCTGTTTAACACTGCTGACTTTCACTCTCACATAGTCTTGGCAACATTCATTTAATCATGTGCTATCTGACAACAGTTGTGTACCTTTTACACAGCTCAAAAGAAAGTGGTTTAAGAAGACAAAGGTTCAAATTTCTGATGGCCTACCTTGTATAATGATGACAAATATCATTACCACATGCTAATAGCATGCTATGTAAATATAAAATGTATTAACATGATAAATGCATATGAGAGATTCCATGCCTCAGTCGACTTATGCAGTGATGGGTACATTGGCTGTTGGATTTTAATCTCTACCCTTCCTGTCTGCTAGGTCATTTCTGCTGTTCATTTTATAGTTTTTAATACTGTTCTAACATTTCCATGCCATGTGTGCATTCACACATCTTCAGTGTACCTTCTTCTGTGGCTTCACTTGTCAATAGCTATATATATGCAATATCAATGTAAAAAGGCAGGGACTGAACCCAAGTATGTAAATGTTTGTTTGTCCTGCTATCATGTGTTTGATTCCCCTGAAATATACCTAATTATGTGTATTTTAATTGTCCTGCTATTATGTGTACCATTCACCTGAAACATGTGTGCCAGTCACATTTTTACCACTGCTTTTGTGGCATGTCTAGCTAAAACACAGTTCTGGTGATTATACACTTGGGAAAAGGCAAAGTTTCGAACACAGACATGTGCACTTTGTTTGTCCTGCTATCACATGTTCCATTCCAAAAATGTGTTTTTCTATCACATTTTCTACCACTGCCTCTGTGGTATACCCTCTTTGTAGAGTAGTCTATAGTATATCAGTGACTGCTGTCATGTGCTCATTTCTCCAGGAAATAAACATTCTTGTAGTGAGTGTGTACATTATGCAGGGAAGATTAAAAAGTTGTACCATAATTATCTTTCTGGAGTCTTCTGCCATTGTTGAGATGGGCAGTTGGGGGATGTAGGCCCCAAAGGCTAAAATGAAGGAAATCAGTTGCATGAGCTAAATAATCATTTGCACAACTGAGCTAAGCTTCTATGTGCATTCCAGTGTGTAAAGAAAAGCACAGCTACTGCCATCATGTGGACTTCTATGACTGAGGCCTCTCCTTATGCAAATGTGTTTAATGTATTTTATGGCACTTGCATCACAACTGTTGCAGTGGCTCCCTTTACTAATGCAGTGCTATGGAATATTGTAGTGTGACTGTTTTGGACTTGGTTCCCTTGAGTGCTATCATTTTTTAATTTTTTTAATCTGTCTGCACAGGTATAACATCTCAGGCGTATGTGTTTTATGACCTCTTGCACTCTGATGTCTGCAGTGTCTCACCAGGACAGTACACTGTGGATATACTAGTATGTGGATCCAAATGATGCACTTACTCTACCTTGCATCAGCATATATTCATTTTTTAATGGCCTTCATTGTATAGTAAAGGTCAATGAATAATAATCCATTGTTGTCAGATATGTTGCAGCTTGTTATATCATCTGACTCTATTATTTTGTATCCCACATCTTCCATGTATACTTCAAATTCTAAAAATGGCTGTATTGTCATGGGACCTTCTTCAGTTTAACTTTCTGTCTAATGTTTTTTTTTTTTCACAATTTCCTTTGCAGTTTTATGTTCCCTCTCTCCATGGCTTCTGCTATATAATGTAACTGCATCCTCAACATCTGTGTTAGCTGCCTTTCCATTGCACATATCTTTATGTATGCATTTGCTGCTGTTGATTACATCAGTATTAAGCAACTGTGATTGCACATTTGCATTACCTTTTGGGGTGCTATTGAACAGTCATTGTTTACTTCTTGTACTTAGATATGCCTGCAGCGTGACTTTCCACAATATAGGTGTGAACATTCATTGTCATCACAATAAGGAGCTCCTTATCATGCAGTCTGGCTTGGTCAAATACCTGTCTGATTATCAATGCTGCTTGATGTGCTAGGAAGGTGAATACTACTGGCTTGGCTGAGAAGTGAATGCACCGTTAATGATATCTCTGGGTCTATGTTTTGTTGATGTGGAATTGTTCTCCATTCAATAACTCAGGATATAGGAATGGATCTTTTTAAGGACTTTTTATGTTATCAAAGAGACTTTTCTAACACAAAAATTAATACTTTGTGTTGACTATTTGAACTGTTACTTAAGCGCAATTTTTTCTGCATATCATGATTATTGATATTGACAAACCCATGCAGTTGCCAACAGTGCTGTTGCTCCAATGCTTTCCAATTTTGTTTTGGCAAATTTGGAGAGTAGCATTACATTTTAACATCTCCTTTTCTGTCAATAGCCTATTACAGGAATTTAATGGGTGACTTAAGTTTTTGGAGAGGGTAAATTCACTTCTTAATAGGTTTTTGATTGATTTTAAGTTCAAAGACTTCATTTGTGCATTTTGTGTCGAAGACCATTATCTAAAAATGTATTTTTCTGATATAACACTAGATACTACTTGTTTTAAATTTCAAAGTATATTACAGGTTCATAGATTGTTACTAGGTTAACTGATCTTATGGTCCATTTTAAGCCTAGCTAATTAATCCAAATTAGAATCAAATGCTGCACTTTGTGTCTATAAGGTAAACACATTAACCATTATGCCAACCTCCCATCTGTAAATGTATAGATAACTACTGGGCTAGCTTTCTTAATAGTCCATTCGAGCCTAAGTTTCCTTCACAAAGATGAGAATCAAATTCTGTACCTTGTGTCTGTGAGTCAGACACCTTTACCATTATACCAACCCCCATCTTTTTTTTCCATCAATAGACTTGTGGCAGGGCTAGCCATTCAATGGTATGAATGGTTAGATATAGATAATGGCCACTGTTGAAATGACACCCCAATCCCATGTGCAAAATGCGCAACATTTTATGAATGCATGGAGTTCTGTTAACAGTTATTTATTGTTTTGAGCCAACACTCAAATACTTATGAAACTGAATATAGCTAGACAACAATTAATTCAGGATTTGGTACTTTTCCGTTAAATCCCTACCATGTCTTTGCGCTGCTATTGCTGCTGTGTCTTGCCGGTATTTAGGCATTCATGCAGGACTGAGAAAAGTGTTATGTTAAAAGAACTACATAGTTAAATTAAGACTGCAGCTTTTTTTTTTAATGTCTGCACACCAGATGGCATCGTTCAATTGTGTTTTACTCTTTCACTGCTGGAGGATTTTGCATTTCCATACCATGTGCTTCATTATTGCAATCACAAGCCTTTCCATGTTCATGTACTTAATGGCAAGACCAGGCAATAACAGATGGTAAACTGACAGCTGAAGGCATCAGCTTAAACAATGACAATCTCTTTATATGCAAGACTTACTGAAAAGCACAACATGAGTGACACGATGAAGTGGTGGAATTATTACAAATAAACACAGAGGTGTTAAAAGGTTAGAATATTGACAGAAACAAATGTAAATGAAGAAATGTTGGTCACTACAGCAATACAGCAGTGAAAGCAGTGAAATACTTCACATCACCATGTAAAAGTTAAATGCTTATTCCCTTGCCGCCCTGGTTGCTGCTTTCTTAACAGGCTAAACCACACATACATGTCTCTGTAAATACAGGAATTTCATCTGTACTCAACAATGAAAATCTTCCAGTTACATCACAAATGAAGCATAACAGGGGATACTACTCACCTGAACCAATAGGGTGAAAAGGAAGCACAGTTAGATCTTGTTTTGTACATGTCAAGTCGTTAAATACCAGCAAAATAGAGCAGCATGAAGACGTGATAGGGGTTTAATGGAAAAGTACCCAGGATTTTATAGTTTGTTCTAAATATAGTGACTTTTGTCATGAAGTTCAGTTTTTATGTGGCTTTTTAAAGAATAGAGGATGCTTACCAATATTAAAGGTGAGGTGTAGAGAGAAGGAAGAATATTGGTGTATGTATTTCATTTCTAATATGTTTTCATTACAAGATGGAGTACTGATTGTTTTTCAGTATGTATCTGATGATGTACTTACTGCGTAATATTAGTAATGGCTGACAGGGTGTTGTCTTATTGAAAGTTCAGTTATGGAATTTGGAACTCATGCCTAATATGGAAAGTTATAAACAAGGAGTCAGGAAATTTTAGGTAACAAAATTAATGCTGTAGTGTTTATTTTTAATTGATCAGTGCTTGTTCTAAGATTGTTACAATAATGCTGCTTTTAATCAAAGAAAGTAAAAAAAAATCTATGAAACTTGTTTGAGGAGACAGTACCTTGATTCCTGTCTTTGTAATAAAGGAGATTATTCTTCTCTGCTAAACTTTACCATATAAAAGTTATTGGGTATTTCAACACCAAATAAATTAAAAATAAATGTAAAAATATAGCAGATAAAGTTATTATGAAGTGTTCTACTTTTGTTTACCTATTTTCCATGATAGTTTTCCAACTTTAAAACAAAGCATGGAGGCTGTTTAGAAGAATTGTGTTGTTGCTCTTTCTATTTACAGCCTAAAGTGCACAATTTTTAATTGGAAAGTGATTTTGAGCAGTCAAGGTGTTACTAAGGTTTTAGGTACTTCTTCAAAGTTTGTAGAAGACAAAACAATTTTAAAAAATTTAGAAAGTAACACAGGCCAGCCTAAAGAAATTTATAGTATGGCATTTTCCACCGAGGTTTAAGAATATCAGTTATAGTGTAAAGAAGTTTATATAGTCTGGCAGTTGCCACCGAGGGTTAAGGATGTGAGCTACAGTGCCTGTGGTACAGTGTTTGATTCCTTTAGCTCTCATTTATCTATTGTATGGCCCCGAGCAAGTCTCTTAACCAGACATTTCTCCCAGGTCACACCTGAAAAGGGGCTGTGTGTCCATTGGACCTACCTGGTTAACAAATTGATATTATTACTATAAGCGTTTCCTATCTGTTTTTGTACAAGGTGCCTTTTTATAATAATGGCCAACTGTTAAAGGCAATTTTCAAAAATCCATTTTAATAAAGCTTAGTTTGATTTGTGGTAGTACCTAAGTTGTTTATGAAGTGAATTATTTATCTTACAACTGCTTTTATGTAATGGAAACAACTAGGAGATTAAACGAGAGGTAAGAGAGGTAAGAGAGCTTATTTATGATATAAAGAATAGGTGCACAACTAACACATTATGTAAACACAGATTGAATTGCTTTAGCTTTAAAAAGTTATTGTTTTTGTGGTGGAAATGAGTTAGATAACATTAGACTAGCTGTCAAAGGAAAAAACTTCAAAGACCAATACACGTAAGGTTCAGTTAAGGCATTTTAATTTACTTGCAGCAAGGAGACAAAAACATGCAAATACAAGGATTTGTCTAACTACTAACAGGAAATATGTTCATTCTTATACTATTTTACAAGACATGGCCTTCTAAGCTGATGTAATCAATCACAACTTTTAGCATTGTTCTACAGCAGATGTTACTTCAGATTTTCTGCTGACATGACTAGATTTGTGAGAAACTTTTCAGAAAAACAACCTGGCCTTGGTGACCATAATTTGTTTACAAGCGTCTATTGTACAGTGTTACTTTTCAAGGTGCTGATTGCAGTTCATATTTTCAAGAAGACTTTGTACTAATTATCTGTAACTTCTACAGCTGTGTATTTTCTCATGGCACAGCGGAACTTCTTGTCTAAGTTTCATACAAGTAGTATTGTTCTATTCATTATTTTCCTAACGCAAGCAGAAATTACCTGCTTCTCAGTAAATTTCCAAGGCACAAGCAAGATTTTAGCTAATAGTACAAGACCAGAAAGCAACTTCAGTTTGTACAGATTTATGCAGTATGAAATAGAATAAATGTGTTAACCCTAAGCTCTAAATGCACTAAGCATATTGCTAATACGCACATTAATACATATTTTTTTAACATTTCCCCCTATTAATACTTTTATTCTACTTTCAAAATAAGCATAAACAGTTTGTTTTCTTCTCCTAAACTCTTCCACTCAGGATTTGCAGTTAAGAGAGTCATTCAGTTTAAACTTATGAAAGCTTTTTAGTTTTTTTAACAGTTCTTCAAACTCAGTACTTTGATATAAGGTTTCAGAAACCGACATGTCTATAAGGTCTTTAATCAATCTTTTCATGCAGGGGATACCACAACAAACACATACTCCCAGTAGGAGCATACCTACACAAATGGCAATCAGGATATTCATTAGGATGGTACCCCACCCCCCAAACCATTTCTGGAAAAAGTCTGTCAGTGGGTTTGGGCCTGGTTTGGTCATGGCTGACACTTGCTGAATTACCTCAAGATTATTGTCTATCTCGTGTTTATGGTCAGGAATATACGAACAGCATTCTTCTTGGATTAAAGTGCACGTACCACCTCTCGCCGCTAGGGTGAAGTCGAGAGCCATGCGGTTTTGGAGCACTACAGTTCTCATAGCATTCAGTTCATCAGTCACCAATTCGAGAGCAGAAAAAGTTGCGTTGCTCATTACTTCGAGAAATTTTGACAGTTTTCTCAGCTCCCAGATCGATTTCACTGCTCCATATGCTGGTAATATGCCTGCCCACGATATAACGCTATCACTCAAGTCCATGTGTGTCAGTCCTTTGCCTAGAGAGTGATGGTCTTTCCAATGCGCATAGATTTGTCCCACTGGATTTACAGGTTTCTTGATGACTTCTCGGACATTTTGAATTTTCCCATGAGGCAAAACTGCAGTGTGTCATATGGCTGGAACCAGGTAACCCAAAAAACAACTGCCTGACCAATTCTCAGGTAACCATTTGTATGCCTTTCTGCCACACACAAAATAACAGTCCTCTACTTTAGTAGTAACCTTGCTATGAATGTACACTCGCCCTGCATTAAACATTTTGCTATCAATTATAGATAGCTGTTTATAAAGAACAGAATTAGGTTTTACTTCATCAAGTGTTTTGTGCATCAATCCAAGAAATGAATCATAGTTTGCATTACAATAAAGATCTACTTTGTTACCTTTAGTGTAACATCTATAAGGAATAGTCACATTGCAACTGCTCCAACCCACCTGAACAGTATCATTTTTAGAAAAACACACAGTTCCCTTTTGTGGAACAGACAAGTGCAATGCTATTTTATCTTGTGCTGTAACAGTTGAGGTATCATAAATCAAGTTCTCGCAGGTCTCATTGACCCCTAGGGGGACTGTAGTCATTAATAACCCCCCCCGTATGCTGTCGGCAAAGCTGTGCAAATCCAGCAATTCAAAACATTGAAAGCCTCAGCATACACATATTTAATTGCCTGGTAAGTGTTAAAGTTTGGATACCAGTTTATGAGTAACACTTCACGTTTATTCAGTTCAGCCTGTGTGGCTGGGAAAAGAAAAGGCCACAACAAAAAGATTATTGTCACTAATGCAGTTAACAGGATGATTATGCAATACTTCTGAGAGAAGGGTTGTTCTGCATTTCTGTTTCTTCTGGACTCTATCATTTTTGCTCTTGGCATGTAACAAGATTTTTGTCCAGTTCAAAGTTTTTAACTAATTTACAGTGCGTCAAGTGGATCCAGGAGGCATGCTCTGCAATTTTGACTGCAGTGGGTGTTGATAAAAGCACTTGATATGGACCTTCCCACTTTGGAGACGCCAAATTTTTCTTCTTAACTATCTTCAGCTAGATCTACACTCCAGGGGGCAATGCCACTTCTGATGGCCTGGTTCATTCTTTATCTGAAACAGAATTTAACTGCAACAAATGTTTGGAATTTAACAAATTATGCATATACTCTGCTAATGTACTGTCAGCTTCCTGGTCTGCGGGCATGACAGATTTCCACTGAGGTATATAGTAAGCCCTTCCAAAGAGCTTTTCAAAAGGAGTCAATCCTTTTGCATTTGGAACAGTTCTCATGCTCAAAAGTGCCAGGGGCAGACAGTACACCCAGTTTCTCTGTGTTCCTGTCATTAATTTTCTTAGCTTACTCTTTAAAATACCATTATGCCTCTCTACTAGCGCTGCTGATTGTGGGTGATACGCACAATGATTCTTTAGAGAAATACAAAAAATTTTACTTAACTGCTGCATGGTCTGATTCACGAAGTGTGTGCCATTGTCACTGTAGATCCTTTCCGGAATGCCGAATCTAGGGATGATTTCTTTAACAAGAACTTTGGCCACCGTCGTAGCATCTGGATTTTTAGTTGGAAAGGCTTCCACCCATCTGGAAAACATATCTACAATGACAAGACAATACTTCTTATTTTCACATTTATTCAACTCTATGAAATCCATACAAATAGTATGAAATGGATATGGTGGTGCAGGGAAACTTCCTTGCTTGGGCTTTAACGCCCCTTGTGCAGGATGTTTATTACAGATGTGGCATAACGAACAAAATTTTTTAGAGTAGTTTGAAAATCCGTACGTCATGAACACTTGCTTCACCAGCTGTACTATCCCCCCTGTTGAGACATGGCACTGCCCATGGCTCAGCAAAGCTGCATATCTAAACAAATTAGACAGCAATATCGGTTTCCCTTCTTTAGAGATGTACAGCCCCTTTTCGAGAGTTGCTCCTCGTTTTACCCATCTTTGTTTTTCAGTTTGCATTGTAAGTGTTTGCATTGTCTTCAACATTTCTAAGTCTAAAATCTCAGAGGGTTGTAATTCCTCATTCAAAAGAAATACTTCTGAAGCTGCCTGCTTTGCAGCTGTATCAGCTCTCGCATTACCTTTTGAAATCCTGTCCTGTTGCTTGGTATGAGCTGTGCATTTACAAATAGCTACTTTCTGAGGTAACTGAATAGATTCTAAAAGATCTAAAATAAACTGTGCATGATTGATTGGTTTGCCAGTAGATGTTATCATTCCTCAATTTTTCCACTGTTGCGCAAAAACATGTACAGTAGAAAAAGCATACTGGCTGTCAGTAAAAATGTTTACACATTTACCCTTTGCTAAGGTACATGCCCGTGTCAAGGCAATCAATTCTGCTGCTTGTGCAGATAAACTATGTGGTAAAGATTTTGCTTCTATAATGTCTGTGTTAGAAACTACTGCATATCCTACTAGGTTCTGTCCTGCAGGACCCCTTTTGCATGAGCCGTCCACGTAGTATGTCACCTCAGCATTATCCAAGGGAACATCTGTAAGATCTTTTCTAGGCAGTGTCTTTTGCTTAATCACCTGCAGGCAGCTGTGTGGTGTGCCATCTGCAGGGGTTGGGAGCAAGGTAGAAGGGTTCAAAGTCGTACATCGTTCGATTGTCATATGAGGTTGGCTCAACAATATAGTCATACAGGAAAGATGCCTAGCAGGGGAAAGATATGCTACGTTCTCTTGCAGTAAAATAATTGCGACTGCATGAGGAACTCTCAATATGAGAGGGTGGAAAACACCACTGAGGCCGAAGCCTGCACTGTCATTGCAGCTGCAACTACTGCTTGTACACTGTGAGGTAAAGACCGTGCCACTGGGTCCAGTTGTGATGAATAATATGCAATAGGATGTTGCTTGTCCCCATGCTGCTGTATTAACACTGATGTCATATAACCTTGTTTACAATCTACAGTTTGGAAAAAACGTTTATGATAGTTTGGTAATCCCAAAACTAATGAGGACGCTATTAACTGTTTCAGTTTGCAGAAAGCAGATTCTGCTTCTGGTGTCCATTGTATCAAATCCTGTGCTGCCATAGGCTTTTTATAAATCAGGTTAGTCAATGGTGCAGATTCCAAGGCATAGTTTGGAATCCAACTCCGACAAAAATTAGTCATACCCAGGAAGGACATCATTTCCTTCTTGGTAGTGAGTTTCGGTGCTTGCAAAATCGCTATTTTTCTGTCCTCATCTAATATTCTACCTTCCTTGGATATTACATATCCTAGGTATTTAACTTGTTTTTTCCAAAGCTGCAGTTTATTTTTGTTTACTTTATGTCCTTCAGTGGCTAAAAATTGTAATAGTGCTATGTATTTTCTTTACAGTCTTGCTGGGTGGGGGACGCTAGCAGGATATCGTCAACATAAAGCAAAATCTGACTACCTCTTGGTGGGGTAAATCCCGCCAAGTTGCTTGCCATTTCTTGTGATAATATTGTTGGACTTTCACAATACCCCTGTGGTAGTCGCGTATATGTATACCTTTTCCCCTGAAATGTGAATGCAAACCAATGCTGGCTGTCAGGGTGTATCAGTATCGAAAAGAACACATTGCTGATATCTACCACAGAAAAATATTTCTGTTGAGGTTTTAAATCATTCAGTAGGGTGTGTGGCTCTGGCACCGTAGGTGCCCTTGGTATTATTGCGTCATTTACAGCTTGTAAATCTTGAACCATACGCCACTCTCCATTCGCTTTCTTAACAGGAAATAAGGGTGTGTTACATGGTGAATCAGGAGATTCCACCAGCACCCCTTCCTTGAGTAAAGCTGCTATAATAGGTTTGATTCCTACCGCTGCATCTTTTCTTAAGGGATACTGTCTATTTTGTGGTCTAAATGCTGACTTTGGCATAATAGTAACTGGTCCTGCTGTACGAATAAGTCCTACATCTGATTTTCCTGTTGACCAGAGATTTTCTGGTATATTCTGTAAGGCATTCTCTTCCTCCTTCAATAGGAGTGCTAATCAGCTGTCTTTGCTAGACTGCAAGTGTACAGCTGGGTGGGTCTGAGTTATCCAATTTAGCTTCTGCACTTGTATTCCCTGTTCTGACAGTTCTAACTCTATCTGTTTTTCCATCTCGTGACTTTTTCTCCTAAGTCTACCCATTTTACATTCTTGTCCTTAGTTAAGCTAACATGTGGTAATCAATTAGATTTATAGAGTGCAAAGAACTCCTGGGGCAATGAACAGCTGGCTACACTGTTCCCTTCTGTGTCCCAGTACAGATTACGTAATACCAATCTGTTTGCATGATTTCTAAACAATTCTTGCTCATATTCCTTATCAGGTCCTAGTGTATTACAATAATACAGAGTACAGTGCAACAAATGTTGTTTATCAATGTCAAGGGAGGGGAACTCGCTGATGGCTATGTTCATCAACTCTTTGGTCACTGCCCCTGGACCAGTCGTAACCAAGTCCTAGCTGTACCAATAAAACATTTCACCCTCCGATTACACTGCAAAGGTATCAATTTGTCGCTGGGCTTCCATACCCTGCATAGTCGGAACTACTGCTATACCAAATAACTGCATAAGGTCTCTGCCCAAGAGGTTTACTGGGCATTTTTCAGATACAACAATTTTACTTTTCTGGGTCAATCCTGAAACAGGATCAGTTATCACAATATTGTGGGAGAGGGGCTCCCGATACAGCTGTCCATTAGCTGCTTTCACTAATATGTAATCAGGTGACTCTGAATTCTCTGGCAATTTGGAGGGATGTACCAGGGTCCGTGATGCCCCTGAGTCACACAAGAATCTGACTTCCCTCCCTTCTACCAGGAGTGTAACTTCTGGTTTTGTGTCTGCTAAATAGAGCTCTAAGCTCAATAAATCCAAATCCAATATTTCATTTTCTTCACTATCCGTGACTTCTTGCACTTCCTCTATTTCTTCTGTCACATTCTCTACTCCCTCTATCACATACTCATTTGTCCTTTCTCTGCTATCCCCTTCTAGTGATTCCTGTCTACCATATAGTCAGTCCTCACCCTCCTTATCCTCCATGGTTGCCTTCTTGTTTTTCTTGCAATACCTTGCCAAGTGTCCTTTCTTACTGCATTTAAAACATTCACCCCTTTTCTTTCGCCCTTCAAAGTCCTTTGATCATTGATCAGATTGTTTGTTTCCCTGGGCATTTCTCTTGCCCTTTTTCCCGGACTGTACTACATAAACTTCTGCTCCATCTTCTATAGAAAATATTTGGGCTTTCTTTTTGCTATTAAAATGCCTTTCGGCATGCCTAACATATTCAAGCAATGATTGTAACCTGCTTGTACGATGATCTACCATGTGTTTTGTAATAAAACTGCTTATAGGTGCAATACTGCCTTTCAAAAATGCATTCTTTAACTGCTGCTCATATGGGGAATCATGTGTCTGGTCTTCAGGAACCTGCATTCCACAATGGTTATTAAAACATTCTAATAGTCTGGCATAATATCGGTCAATAGCTTCACCTTCCTGTTGGATGCATTGATTAATGGAAGTCCAGTCCGCCCTAGGCTTCCATTTCTCAGAGATTCAGTCTGTAAGACCTTTCACTTTGTTTTCTAATTCTGCACTGCTATGCTATGTGGGGATTCCAGTCACCACTAATCATGTGCCAATCCGGTCCCACAATTTGTCTGACTGCTTTTTCTACCTCTTCTCCATTTAAATTATAACTCAGCCTCATTCCTTGCAAATCTTCTAAGAACTTTCTAAAATTAACTTTTGGATGAGGAATTCCCTCAGTGGCTTTCCGGATGTCTTCCAGAGTCCAGGGTCTATACACTAGAATAGTTGGGTCCTGACCTTCTTGCCCTGCCTCAGGATTAGGCACTTCTATAAGTGAGCATATTTCTTCTTCACTCATAAATCATGAATTTCTACCCATTTGATATAACTCAATGTCCCCTTTTGAGTTTCCTGCCCATGTTCGAGACCTGGTCTCGACGGGATCTCTAATAAACGGTTTTGCTTTTGTAGTGTCTCTACTCATAGTGACAGCAGGATATCGCAGGGGTGGACTAACTTGTTCACTTGCTTCATATTCTGGTAAAGGAGGCTGAGGGGCTGATGCTATTACTAAGTTATTGTCCTCCTTATTGCTTTTGAATTATTACTCTTTTGTTCCCTTAGGTTTACTTCCTCAATCCACCTGTGTGCCTGAGGAATTCCTAATTGACGTTGCTTTTTTACCCGACCTCTAGAATCGGTTTTAAGCTGTTTGACAAGTTTGACAAGTGATAATTTCTCTAGTTTACCATCAAATTCATACTTATTAACCCATTTTGAGTAGTATTTAATATTATCAGCACGCTGTGACTGCATGTATTTCGCATCTTCAGTTAACGGAGGATTTTGGGACCTTTTTGTACAATTATTACCCATTTTGTTTTACCCTTTTAATCATTGCGTAACACCTTATTTTTAACGGGGTACCACGGATGTTTTTATAGTCTCTTCAGAATGACTTCCTACCTGCTCTGTTTCCCTGATCTATGACAAGACAGTAATCTTTCTGTCCCTGACTTAAAAATAAAGTCTTAACAGAACAAATACAAATCTAGTACCTGATCTAAAACAGAAAAACAAGGTAAATTCACCTTAGCTGAGCCTTCGTGATTGATCACCTGGTTCGAGTAAACCCATCCTTCAGTCACAGATCAGAAAGTGGCTGGCCTCTTTTGTACGACAATTCAGTCGGAGGACTTTTCAAGTAAGAAGAACCGATGTGGTTTCTTCCCTGTACGGTTTCAAGCCACCTGGCCTGTCTGATCTGAGGCAAAGTGAAGGTTTCCGGTCCGAAGGACCAATCTGTCAAAGGAAAAAATTTCAAAGACCAATACACGTAAGGTTCAGTTAAGGCACTTTAATTTACTTGCAGCAAGGAGACAAAAACATGCAAATACAAGGATTTGTCTAACTACTAACAGGAAGTATGTTCATTCTTATACTATTTTACAAGACATGGCCTTCTAAGCTGACGTAATCAAGCACAACTTTTAGCATTGTTCTACAGCAGATGTTACTTCAGATTTTCTGCTGACATGACTAGATTTGTGAGAAACTTTTCAGAGAAACAACCTGGCCTTGGTGACCATTAATCCGTTTACAAGCGTCTATTGTACAGTGTTACTTTTCAAGGTACTTTTCTAATACAGATACAAGCAAATGCTGATTGCAGTTCATATTTTCAAGCAGGCTTTGTTCTAATTATCTGTAACTTCTACAGCTGTGTATTTTCTCATGGCACAGCATAACTTCTTGTCTAGGTTTCATACAAGTAGTATTGTTCTATTCATTATTTTCCTAATGCAAGCAGAAATCACCTGCTTCTCAGTAAATTTCCAAGGCACAAGTAAGATTTTAGCTAACAGTACAAGGTCAGAAAGCAACTGCAGTTTGTATAGATTTATGCAGTATGAAATAGAATAAATGTGTTAATGCTAAGCTCTAAATGCACTAAGCATATTGCTAATACACACATTAATACATATTTTTCTAACACTAGCTAATGTCAGCAATTATTAAGAAATTACAGAATTATGCTGCAAAATGTTTTTAATGACATATACATTTCCTGGCTTGAATAATAATATCAAATTAGAATGCTTTTTGAAATTATTACCAGCAAATTAACAAAATAATGTTTTTCAAAAAACTCAGTATTTATTTATTTATTTATTTTTTTATATATGTTGTCATTTATTGTTCAAATTAATTGTAAACTTGGAATGCCATTAAAATCATGTGACTGTATAGTAAAATCTTGGCTGGGATTCAATAAAACCAAATCACCATCTCAGAATAGTGTAACAGCTTCTGCATGGAATATGGCTGCCGAGTGATACAGTAAACAAGACTGGAGGCGTGCATGAACACTATTCTGACATGAACACCACTGAATAATACTAATTACCTCATTTGCTGGTGAAAAACATGCAAATGAGGTGAATTAGCGATTCAGTAAATAAGCAGGCAGGCATCTGTGTCAGAGCAGAGTCCATTGCAAAAATGTATTCAGTTACTAATCATGTACATTTCTGCAAAAATCAAAGCGAGGCATGACAGCTCAAAGTAAAGAATGTTTTATGTCTATTAGACATGCCAATGGCCAAAGATATGGCCATCAGCATGGAAAACAGTTGCAAAGTTATAAAAAATAAAGTTTATTTTTTTGGCCAGTTTCAGCTGTTTAAGCATAGCACAGTGGCGTACAAATGAGATTGTGCAGAAAATAAGAAAAAAATGTAAAAAGACAATTTTATGAAAAATATGAATTTTGCCAGTGAGTAGCATGGAGAACCAAAACAATAACATGTAACAGTGGTAGCTAAGGAGATAGGCTCCAGTGTAGTGGTGTAGCAAGGGACTAAGGCAGTAGGGTATGCAAATGAGCTAACTTTATTGAATAGCAAAATGGGAGACCATGTCCACCTGCACCTAGCTGTGTTGGAGCTATAATGCTGTAGTGAACAGGAGGAGCTGCTGACATGAAAAGGGGGTATGTTATGCTTGGTGTAAGCAAATTGGAGCTCTGCTGCCTCTGTTTGCACTTAGCTAAGCACAGCTAAACAAGGGGATATGTCTGAGCTAGTTTAAGAAATGCTGAGCATATTCATATCCCTGGGAGGGTCCTTTCTGCTCAATACTGTTTATTGTATCTGCAGGGGTTTGAGCAGTGCACCGCTGGGCTTAAACACAACAGAAATAATGAAGAAAAAAAGAAAAGGAACCAGCAGAAGTGTTTACATTTGAGCAGCACGTTTGTGCGGTGCACCACAGGGATTAGAAAGGGTGGAAATGGGAAGAAAAAATAGGAAATAGCAGAATAAAGGCATGCAAGTACAAATAATATAGCTGGCAGGTGGAATGTATCATAGTCAGTCAATCACACCAACAGCAACTGCAGCACACTGGTATAAACTATGCAAACACCTTTTAGTCTGTTTTTTCCCACAAACTCTGTGCCATTGGTGTACAGACTCGGGGGAATTCAGCTGCTGTCACTTTGATACATCAGTATGTGTGAGAGGCTGAGGGCAGGGAGGCGGATAATGCTGACAACTATTCCAAACTGAGGAGGAGGAGGAGGAGAAGAATGTTCAGACCCAGGGCAACCTACCAGGGGCTACATGATCTGAAGATACTAGAGTGCTACAAGGTGGACAGGGACTTACTTCAGCAACTCTGTGAGCTGTGCCGGCCTCACCTCAGACCCAGAGCCAACAGAGGGGAACTCATTTGAGTTGAATCCAAGGTATGTGTAGCCTTAAGAATTCTAGCTACAGGTACCTTCCAGAGACCTAATGGGGACATCACTGGGGTCTCACAGGTATCTGCATCCAGGGTACTCTATCAGTTCCTGGATGTCATGCTGAACACATGCTGGTGAGCACATATATTTCCCCAGCACCTGTGAGGAGAGGACCGGCAATATGTGTCTCTTAAACCATGTACCAGACTATCCAGAGGTACTAGGTGCCATATATTGCATGCACATCCACATTAAGGCACCACCGGGTGAAGAGGGTAGAGTCCATGTCAAACACAAGGGATATCACTCTATCAACTGCCAGGTCATGTGCAATGTCCAGGGCATTATCATGAATGTGTGTGCTGGCAGCCCTAGTAGTTATCCTGACTCCCATATCTGGCATGCCTCACAGCTGGACCAGGCATTTGCCAGGGAGAACATTCTGTATGGCCATCTGGTGCGGAATGCTGGCCATACACCAGAGCAGTGGATGATGACACCCATCAGAAATGCACACACACACACACACACACACACACACACACACACACACACACACACACACACACACACACACACACACACACACACACACACACACACACACACACACACACACACACACACACACACACACTGAAGAATGCCATAATGAGGCCCACGCACAAACCAGGGATATTATAGAACATGTGTTTGGGATGCGCAAGTCATGGTTCTGCTGCCTTAACATATCTGGTGGAGCCCTACAGTACTCTTCAGCCACATGTGCACACATGTTCATAGTATGTGCCGTGATACACAATATGATCCTGTGGAAACAGCTGCAGCAGGAACATCACAGGGAAGGCCCACACAGCCCCTCACCATTGCCAAGGCCCTCACAGGCACAATGGAACTCAGTGGAGGAACTCCCTGAGCCTGCTCCTGTAGCAGACTGAGGTGTGCCCAGTATGCCCAAGCCTTTGCAAAGAAGCAATGCATGGCACACACACTGACACTGTAGGGACCCAGGGACTGACAACTCTCTCTGACTTGCACACACAGTAAAATGGATACCACACACATCACACTACCTGTATATTACCATGTATAGGCTGTGTACCGCATACATCCAACAGAGCCAGCCCTCAAGCACCATTCTCACAACTGCTGCAGGCACAAGGTAAGTCAGTCTTCTTAACAATAAATGAATGGTGTAATACGTTGTTGTAGCATTGCTATGGTATTGCTACATGCATGCAAGGAAATGGGGTGGCCTACTGGGATAGCAGCAGACAACTGACAACTATGTGGGACAACAGGAAATGTCTGCCCAATGTTGGCTTCCCCAGACAATGCAGTAGTCCCATAGGTGACAAATCTCACTGCAGTATATGTGGGGGCTAACAAACTGGGGAGGGGGTCACAGGTCATATGCATGGATGTCAATGTGGGGGTCCCATACTCACCCCTCAGCCTCACCCAAGTCAGCCATAGAAAACCATAAAGAAATGTCTGGCAAATGCCCACAAATAGGAACAATGATGAAATATGCCCATACAGACCTATACAGTGATATCACAGCAGGTCTTGCAGTTGCAGTAAAGCTCTGAAGGGTGAGAGGTCTGCCATTACAGTCTAACCTGAGATCTTTAGTGATATACCTGCAGTCTCCATGACAGGCACAATACTATGCTTAATGAAACCAAAATGTAAAGGGAATATCAACACAGTCTGTGCAAATGTGGACAGCTGACAGATGTGCCCCCCTCCCCCCACACACACCCATGTTCCCATAGCAATGCAGTAAAAGTAATGTTTTTTTAGGATATAAGCAACATAGTACACATTCCCAGGGCTGTCTCAATCAACTTGATAACTTGTTGCATGTCCACAATGCGCAGGGGTCAATGAACTATGTATATGTGTGGTCAATGCTGTCAGTATGTGGCCTAAACTTACTCCTGGCTGTCGCGTCTTAGTGGTCTAGGTACAGTACTGTGGTTGACAATGTTCATGTTCCAAGAAAAAAGTGCCAACTATTTTGCATGTCAAATACAGCTACGATAGGAGTTGTACACACTATCCAGATGTCAATAACTTTTACTGCCTGGAAAGCTGGACAGATCAGGGACAGGGGGCCCACATATGGACAGTACACAGCTCAGAGTAACCTACACAGTGCCTAGCATACCCCTCAACTGTACATACATTTTGTAGAATGTCCAGAAGTTTACATCATATTTATGGTCTCTTTATTAGGAAATTGTGGTTTCCTGGTAAATCATTGGCAAATCACAAAAGATTAAAGTTAGAAAATAATGACAGATTGTACTTTCAAACTTCATACCCTTTAGAAAAATGCATGCTAATGCAAAACCTGTTATTGTATTACCTTTCTAGGTTTGTAAGGCCAATAGTTAACAATGGTCTCTATATGTAGGCCTATGTCCCCAAATTACTTATGGCTTAGCCCAGATGTCTGCCTCTAAAAAATCGTGAGGTATGGTGCCTAGTAGGACAGCATGTACCTGAAGGTCAGTGTACTGCCAGGTCATAAAAGGCTACCGACTTACTATGTCAGCACTGACAACATGTCACTGGCCAACATCCATAGCCTTGGAATGACAGGTTGTCACAGAAGGAGCACAAGTATGCCTTGTATATCTGTTCTGCTTGTCCTAGCATTGCATTTGCCTGCCAACTATTTGCAAAACAAGAAAGGGTCATGTCAAAACAGCACTGGCAGACAGTGAGGAAGCAGATGTCATACCCATAAGAGAAAACAAGCAATTACCAGACTGGTCTTTCAACTTTCTATGTTTGGCGAAACATTATTAATACCCTATCCCCATGTGTGGGCCTTTGTCTGACCATCATATGTGAGCCTGTCCAGATGTCAGTCTGTGACAGTTTGAGAGCTAGGCCCACATGTATCCTCATAATACCATATAGCAATACAAACCATCTGAGGACCACAACAAATGTAGTGGTGCAATGATGCACAAGCTGCTAAATAGGTACACTCAGAGGTTTGAAGTCCACAACCTTATGTGTGATGTTACACCATTTATCCCACTCACATCAGAATTACAAATACATAGCAGCCACTGTGGGCAAAACCTGTGATAGACTATAGAAGGACAAAGAGACACACATAAGGGGAAGGAGAACCACTGGACAGACAAAGGGAGAATGTGCACACCAGAATAAATTGTGCAGTAACATAGGTGCCATGCAGTTTATGGAGTCAGTAAACATCACCTGCAAATACACAATACACACCCATGTAAGTGGAGGTCCGCAACAAAACAAAAACCCAAACAAAGGACACCTCTGAGGCAAAAACATATGAAATTTCCCCAAACATACACAACACAGACCATGTAGACTCCACACAACACAGTCTTGCAAACACTAAGGTCTTACCCCATTCCCCAAACACCTACCCTACACAGATAGGTTAACAGCACTGTCCCTCTACTCCATTCTATACAGACTGTGCGGAGGTGACCCCTGTATGGCATACAAAGCAATCCAGACCCTGCCTTGATGGGACTGTTGCACATCCGGAAGTCAAGGCCCACTTGATCAATCTATAGGTGTAGCATCAACCTGGGCTGTGATATCAGTATGGCTTGTTTGTGTGAGAGATACATGTCCCACACAATCCCTCATCTGTAGAATACACTTCCTGTCCACAGCAAGCCAAGTGCCTCAATACCCTAGTGATGTGCTCCCTGTATAAGTGCACGGGAAATACAAAATACAGTCCTGTGATTCCACCTGTGTCCCTGCCAGACAGGGGCTCTGTGTATTGACATGTCTTAACATGGGCTACACTCTCATCTGTGTGGGTTATAAGGGCATCAGGGTCAATACCCTACTAACTTCAAACATCATATCAGTCTGTCAAGCTATACACAACTGTCTGTCAGTGGTTCACCACATTACTCTGTACTGCTCTGCCACTGACTTACCTGGAAGTCACAGTGCTATGTGGAATATACTACATATATAATGGACATTTCTGCACAGTAGGATGCACTCTGTACACAACCGCATACCTTTCAACCTCTGACAGCAAATCATCTGGACAAGTTCATAAATAAAAGTGGGACAAAGGGCCAATGATGGGTACATGTTGTAAATATTGCTCTTACAAACTGAGAAGGTTGGTAGATTAATGGGTTTTGCATTAGCAGGAATTATCTGAAGGTTATGAAGTCTGAAACACTAATGTCTGTTATTTGTAATGTCAGCCTTTAATTATTTGCAACTAACTTGCCATAAAAACACAAGTTTATGTAGACTGGTTGAAACTTCTAGACAAACACCTGGACAATCTGCCAAAAACTGTACAGTTGAGAGGTATGGACCAGGATATGACTTTTTAGGTAAGAAGAATACCACACAAGCAGGAGATTCCCAGCCAGTATATCACCAAGTTGCTGGACTGTTTACACAGCTTCATCATTAACTGGCTGTAGCCACACCTCTCAACTGGTCTTTTTGGGCAAGAATGTCTATAGTTTGGCTTATAGTATTGGTCTGTGCATCATAATCTTGTATTCCTCTGGTAAAGCACTGTGATGATCTAAGGATGTCTGTCACTAGGTAATGGCACAATACAGTCCAGTGTCAGACTTCAGATATGTCAGAAAATGTCTGCTAAAACAAACCCTGTACCTCTAGCAACTTCCTGTTTACTTTTGAGAGGTATGGCTGTAGCACACAAAACCCCGGACTGCAGTACAACTAACCCTGGAATGGAGTCTCACTCTTACTATAGAAGGTAATACTGGACATGCTCCTACAATTAGAGAATCACAGCCCATGTCGGAACCCACATCGGACAATATAACTGTATTGTGCATATATGTCTTTGCATACAGACAGCTATGTACACCTTAACTGTCTGTACACACACCCATCAGACAGGATTACCCTCAACTAGCTGTAAGTGGCCCATATGTGATATAGCTGCATCTGTTGCATGTGATACACAGACGTATATATGGGCAACATATAAGAATATGTCAAGCATACACACACATAGATGTAGGGAAGAGAGAGACAGACAGTAATAGAGAGAGAGAGAGAGAGAGAGAGAGAGGGAGGGATGCACACACAAAGAGTTAGTTATACACAGGGATACCCTGAATGGCATAGAGTGATGTCCTGGTGCAGACAGTGGCATACCAGTCGGAACCAGTTGCACATGCCAACATGAAGGTGAGCTGCTCCATTTTGTAATAGTACTGAGGTGGGGATTATAATAACACATCACCTGCCTGTGTGTGTGTGTGTGTGTGTGTGTGTGTGTGTGTGTGTGTGTGTGTGTGTGTGTGTGTGTGTGTGTGTAAGTATTAAGAGGCTGTTCCCACACAGTACACTTCCCATTGCCCCACTTCACAAGATCTGCTGATGTCATTCACCTTAGAAGTACCATTGGACATCTGTCAATTCTATAAGCTCTGTAGCTTGTGCGATATTTGTTTAACACTATAGTACAAATAACGAGATAGATAGGGGTTCTAATCTCAGTCCTGGTAAGTGTGTATGTTTTTTGTAGGTGAAACAGTTTTAGGCCATTCCCAGCCAGTATAATTCCCAGTGCCCTACTTTAGTAGTCCTGCTGATGTCATTCTCCTTATAAGTACCTTTGGACAGCCCCGACCCTATAAGCTCTGTGACATGTGCAATAACTATGTAACAGTACAGCACAAATAAGTAGATAGGCAGGGATTCAATTCTCAGTTCTAATAAATGTGTGTGTGTGTGTGTTTGTTTGTAGGATGAGCTATTTTAAGGACTTGTCCACCCACAACACTTCCCAGTGCCCTTCTTTAGCAGTCCTGCTGTCATTTACTTAGAAGTACCATTGGACACATTTCAGTCCGATAAGCTCTGTAACATTTGCGATAACTCTGTAACACTCTAGTACAAATCACTAAATAGGCTGGGGTTCTAATCTCAGTCCTAGAAAGTGTGTGTTTGTTTGTTTCTTTGTAGGTGAAACAGTTTTAGGCCATTTCCCAACCACTACACTGGCTAGTGCCCTACTTTAATAGTTCTGCTGATGTCATTCCCCACAGAAGTACCTTTGGACTACTCTCAGTAGTATAAGCTCTGTGGCATTTGCAATAACTGCATACCATTATAGTACAAATAACTAGATAAGCAGGGATTCTATTCTCAGTTCCGGCAAGTGTGTGTGTGTGTGTGTGTGTGTGTGTGTGTGTGTGTGTGTGTGTGTGTGTGTGTGTGTGTATGTGTACAAGTGTTTGTAAGTGTGTATGTTTGTAGGATGAAGTATTTTGGGGACTTTCCCACCCATGACACTTCCACTCCCCTGCTTTAATAGTCCTGCTGATATCATTGCCTTTAGAAGTACCTCTGGACAGCCTTTAGCCCTATAAGCTCCATGGCACATGAAATAACTAAATAACAATATAGTATAAATAACTAAATAGGCAGGGGTTCTACTTTTAGTTTTGGCAAATGTGTGTGTGAAGCTGTTTGAAGTGTACATGTTTGTAGGTTAATGTATTTTGATGCCCTTCCCATCCAGTACATTTCCCATTGCCATACTTTACAAGGGTCTTGATGTAATTCACCTTAGACATACCTTGGGGCACTGCTAAATCTTATAAGCTCCATGGCATGTGTGATAACTGTGTAACACTGTAGTACACATAAGTAAATAGATAAGGGTTCTAAATTCAACACTGGCAACTGTGTGTGTGTGTGTGTGTGTGTGTGTGTGTGTGTGTGTGTGTGTGTGTGTGTGTGTGTGTGTGTTTGGGTGAGAATCATATTCTCTAGGGGAGTGGGTTATAACATTTTGAGATATGTACCACCCAGTACACATCCTATTGCCCTACTTTACAAGGCCTGCTCATGTCATTCACCTTAGAAGTACCTGTATATGGTTTTCAGCCCTCTATGCTCTGTGGCATGTGCAATAACTGTGTAATACTATAATACAAAAAATTGGATAGGTAGGGGCTATAATCTCAATACTGAAAACTATAGTAGTGTGTGTGTGTGTGTGTGTGTGTGTGTGTGTGTGTGTGTGTGTGTGTGTGTGTGTGTGTGTGTGTGTGTGTGTGAAGCATATCCACTGTGGCTGTTGTACGTGTAGGTTACACCATTTTAAGACCTGTTGACCCCCTACCCATGACATTCCTTTAAAGAGACTGTTAATGCTATCTGCTTCACATGCACCATGTACCACTATACAGCCCATACCAGTCATCTGTACAGATGTTCATGGAATATCCACATTTGCAACCTATACATGGTCTGTGTCACCTAACAATGAGCATTCCTGTGATATCAGTGCCAGATATGTCACAGTTACTGTACTGACACACATGCCAGCATCAGACATCATACCTGACTGACATTATGCTGATACAAAGTCTGTCACTCTATCACTTGTGCAGGTTCATAGGAGCAGTAGATGAGACCAATTGCTATTTCTGGTGGGTTATCCCACCATCCATGAAGGCATTCACAAGATTACTTGTTGTAAGAGGTTGTGTGTTATGTCCCGGGCATGTAATCTATGTGGAGCATGTCATGTGCAAGTAGCACTATAGTACATACAAGTGGATACGTAAGGTTACTAGTATGTCTATTGGCAACTGTGGATGTGTTTCTGTATGCACAGCCCCTGTGGCTGTCTTTACTGTGTATGTGTGATGGCTATACCATTTTGTGTGCCTCTTCCACCCTGTGAACTCTCCCATTGCCCAACTAGTTTCAGCCCATATAAATGACATCCACTGTACAAGCACAGTCACACAGTTTCTAACACCAAGCCACTGTGGTGCATGCGATGGTCATATCACTGTATATTGTACATAAATAGATGGGTAGGTCATCTAATCTGAGAAGTGTGACCTCCATGTGGATGTGTGTTTCAGTGCATGTCTCCATGCAGTGGTCTGTGTGTGTATGTGTGTCAGATGTCTCTATCATGTTAAGGACCTCTGAACCCACCATTAGCAATCCTAACAGCCCCTGCAATTGTCACCCACTTGAATGGTAATGGCAGACACTGCAACACTACATTACCTCTGTGCTATTTCTGTTATGTATCTAATGGTAGTGTTCATAAGACTGTGCATGAAAGGGCTGTGCTCAGCCTTTCAACAGCTGCCCATGTACAGGACTATGACTCTGTGTGCACTACCAGCATGAGAGGCCAGACATGCATGTGAGTTAGCAGACACACATGCTGGTAATTGTCAGGTTAGACTAACACAGGCTGAGCTGTGTCAGGAATACATACCCCAAACCTGTCATACACAGTACCAGGCATACCTTTATCAACTGCATGAAGGCTGAATGGATGGGGCAGAAATGGCAGGGGAAACAGGTGCTGATAGGTGAATATGTTGCAGTTAAAGTAATGGCTAAGCTTGTGAGGAATCTAGTGTCAGTACTCAAGTAACCTCCTTTGTATGTGTGAGCCTGTGGTCATACAGAACACCAAGGTGACATGTATGAAGGCTAGCTGGCTGTGTCAAGGGTATGTATGCAAGGTTACACTGTCTGGCACAATTGTCCCTCACACGCTATTGCATGTAAACCCACCTAGTAAACACGTACATATACAGTTGTACCTTGGCTCTGATAAGGTTACTGTGTTTCCACTCCGCCATACTCATAATTGCTACTGTCAGCAGGCCCACAGTCCGCAGACACACAGACACCTGGCACACAAACAGAATACAGTACGTGACACTACAGTCATTCAGCAGTACTAACAGCTATAGGGCATCATGGCTAACAAGGTACATACACCTTGATGTGTATCCATAACTATTGGCAACAGACAGCACCTTACACAGCATTACATTACTACACTGTACTATATTTATCAGACCATATGAGCAAGTCCCTGCATCAATGGTATGGATAACAGGTGTGTGGCACAAGTATCATCACATGCACAGGGTGTGTTGTGGGATTGCCAGAGACCTAGGGTAGGCCATATGACTGACATTTTGTGTGTGTGTGTGTGTGTGTGTGTGTGTGTGTGTGTGTGTGTGTGTGTGTGTGTGTGTGTGTGTGTGTGTATGTGTGTATCTGGAGGGGTGGTATTCAACTGGGCCATGCAGAGGAATTGTGCATGTCTGGTGATGACTGGCCTGTGATAGGGATGTGTGAGTGTTTGTTTGCACACAATCAAGCCATGTGGATGCCCGACACAGGGCTATGTTGGACAGCTGTGGGCCATACATGGCAGGATGTATGGTTCACTGTCTTCTGGCAGGGATGCGGGAACTGGTTCTGCCAGGAGTCTCACTGGCAACACTAAGCCCAAGGACAGATGCAGTACTACTCCATGATGGTGATAGCTGTCTGCTGGATCATCACCCCTGATGGGACTCCCCAGGACCACGTGCCTATGGCCTGCTCCACTCTGGTGTGGACAGCACCCTCCCTTTGGTAGTGGTGGTGGTGATACTGCCACTACGGGGCTGTGAATATGCATGGCCACATGGGCTCTCAGTTGATCATGTTACTGAACTATGTCCATCTGGCCAATGCCCTACTCCCACCACATACTCAAGCACAGACATTGCACGGTCGAGCAGTGACAATGTCTCACCCCACTGTCTATCCATGACATTGGCAAAATGACATATGGCATCACAAATGCCGTGGATGCCATCACGGATGGCAGGAAGTGCTGCATTCATGACCCCGAGCATCTCTCTAGTGTTGTGATCAGTAAGTGCCTGTGCCTCCATGATGGACCATAACATGTATCTGGTGACACCTGCTGTGACACTTGCAACAGGGGCTTGATGGGCAGCAGTCCTCCGGTGAGCACACCTGTCCATCTGCCTGTATGTGACCTCAGTTGCTCAATGGCTATGGCTAGTCTACACTCACACTTGCCATAGTCATCAAACTAGCCTGTTCCATGCCACCACCCTCCAACTTTCCATTATCTGTGGCTGCTGGGGACTGGGTAAATGTGGGCATACTGACTGTGTGTAGGGACATTGTGGGTAAAAGTGGGATAACAACCAATGGCACAAATTTAGGCCCCAACAACCCCACCTGTGCCTCACTATGACCACCATCATCATGAGAGTCTGCTAAGACACTGAGATCAGGTTGTCAGGGGGAGAGCCACCATACCCTATGTTCATCTGCAAGGGGAACATATGTAAATGAATACCCTGCAGTATTATGTTTGTTGATACACATACACACACACACACACACACACACACACACACACACACACACACACACACACACACACACACACACACACACACCTGCTAAAGTCTGACACAGCTTTGCCACCTATGGGCCCTTCAGGCCAGACCTTACAGTAGTTCTGATGGCCACAATCCATCTCTTTAACAGCTACTGTAAGGCCCTCAAGAAAAGGTGACAAATCCTACTTTGTCATGGACCTATTACCAGAATAAGTGTGACCAAGATCAAAGCTATTGGAGTGAGCTATACAGTGTCTCTAAGTGCTTATGCATGTACTGTAAGAGCTAACTTATTGCTATACAGAGCAGACACAATGACAAGGTTTAATGATATGTGATAATAACTGATGAAGGAACAATAAAATACTCTATCACTGCAGTACCTACAAAGTACAGACTCACAGGGATTCATTTCAGACAACAATGCAGGACAGTCTGTAATACATATAAGAAACATGTAAAGTACTAGGTGTATAAGTTCATAAGCTGATGCCAGGCTATTGGCCCTGATGCTCTCATAAGCCTATCCTACCTTTCGCCCAGGTCCCTTCAAAGCCAGCACTTGTTGCCCTGTTCAGCTGGGACACATGTGGGATCCTAGGGGTGTCTTTTCCATTTCCCATGCAGTCATCCAGCTTCTTCTTCAAGAGGGCTATACACGTACTCTGATAGACATGGGGTGAGTGTATTTTACAGACAGTGTATTGTGTGGAACAATACATTATCCCACCAACATGTACTATACATGTCACAGACCAGGTGAGGGCCTTGTATGTGTTGTGTGAGTGGGGTTTTTTCTTATGGATATGCAGAAATGCCATCAAGGCTAGTTTGGAAATGGCATTGTATGCCAGACACAGGTCGCCTATGATCAGTCTGTATGAGACTGAGTACAAGGACAGGACTTTCAGCCTATCTGTATAGGATAAGTGTTGCAGACCCTGGATTTGCCTGGTCAGGAACCTCTATGGTCACTGCAACTGCTGCATTTGCTTGGCATGGTACATGCCAAAGGTGCCATTGTACTCAGTAATGCATCTGATAAGGATGGAGTAATGGGATGTTGTGGAATCCTGGCTCCTGAATGGCATAACCATATTTGTGAGGTGGGCCATGTAGACAACCTTCTGTACAATGGTGCCCACATTGTGGGAAACTGTCAGGTTGCTACCAATCTTGGTGCACAAGTCACCTCACACCAGATTGCATGCTCAGTACATTGTTATTACTATCATAATTAGTGTGGATGACATCTACCATAATAGGGAAAATGATGCATCTCCTGGCATTCAGTTTCAGGCAATGCTTCTTGCACCAGTCATTAATTTGGGTAAGGGCCTCTTGGAGGATGCTCACATCAGTAGGGGAATGTAACACAGTGGCCAACTTGCAATAATCTGTAAACCTGGTCCGCGACACACCACTGTTCTTGTCATGTACCTCAGAAATGTATATCTCAAACAGTAGAGGCCCCCAGACCAATCCTTGGAGTACACCACTCTGTAAGAGTCTACTACTAGAGTAAGTACTATCATTGAGCCAGTTAGCTACCCATCTGGTAACATACAGGTTGATGCCTAACTGTGTAGGCTTATGTATCATGGCCAGCAAGATGGTTCCAACGCTTTATTATGAACTCATAGAAAGGACATAATAAAGCGTTGGAACCATCTTGCTGGCCATTTGTGTTTTTGCTAAGTTTGGTTGGCCGTGCAAGCTCTATGTGAGGGGCGTGGTGTTCTTTATGTATTATGGCCGCCTGAGGATTATTGAGAGAGATTTGGACTAGGTGAAGGAAGGCAGTGTGCACTATCTTCCCCTCATGCTTGTGTTTATTGACTGCTTCAGAGATGTCGACTAGGTTTAACAGGCCTGATTTACCTTTGACAATATCACACTGTATGGGCTCAAGCATTTTGAGGTTGGTGATGTCCCTGTTTATAAGGTGTTTGATATTGCCTTCCATGCCCTTGCAGATCAGGCTAGTTGAGGTGACGTGCATATGATTGTCTGGGTCAGTGGATTGCTCTACCTTTGTGTATAGGGATGACATTGGCTGTCCTCTGTGCAGATGGAATGACACTGGTGGCCAGAGTTTGATTGACTACAGCATGTAATGGAGCTGAGGGCTCATGCCTGAGTTCATGTAGGATGCAGCCAGGGATGGTATCAAGCCTATGGAGACTGCTGTGTGCTGTCTTTGAGAGGGCTTTATGGACTTGCTTCCTGATGATGAGGGGAGGGGGGCAGGTGCTTTGCATATCCATGTGTACCAATGGGTGGACATGGGGGTGATGTTTACACTTAATCTGTCTGCAGCAGGTTGGCTATATCCATGCCATACGTGTATGTGGTGTTATTGACCACCACTACAGAGCAGATTTGGATGTTGCTTCTGGGATTGCAGACATATGTGTGGAAGGCCTAGTGATTGGTCTTGGTGGATGTGTCCAATTTGCACTCAATGTTAGCCTTAGGGTAATTCACCTGTGACCTTATTTGCTTGTTCAGACCAAGGTGACATTGCTTTCAATTAGGCACCCGCTCCTTCTTGGCAATGTCCAGCAATGATTTCCACCTATTATGGTATTAGTGTATTGCTGCTCCTGCCCACCACAGAGGTTTACCCTACCTTGAGGGAGATGAGTTTTTATTGTCAGGTATTGCTGAGTCCTTACAGCTATATAGGTGCTCACATAGTATTGTGGTGTAGGCTTGGTCACTACTGCTAATTCCAATTGAAGGAACAGTCGCTGTAAAGCTACTTATACCTGCTCTGAGGAAATTTATAGTCAGTTTTGGTAAGTGTTTTTTTTACCCTGACAATGAGGGGCAGGGTGATGGTGATGTCAACAGTGATGGCTATATGGTCAGATCTTACCAAGGAAGATGACACTGTTGGAGTGCTACATTGGCTACTCATGTTGGTTAGGACCATGTACAGGATATTTCCACCTGTCATAGGAGTGTTGGCCAGCTGATCCAATGCATTGCCATTCACAGAGCTGAGGAATCTCTGTGCATTCATGTTCAGGTAGAATAGATCATGCACACTATGGCTGGTTAGCTAAAGTCAACCCGGAGCAGGGTAGATAGTTAATTCTTGATAGATTCAAGCAAGCACAGATATATGTAGTGGGTGTCCAGCGTCATGGTTGGAGGTTTGTAGCTAGCTATGATTTGAGTAGATGTTTTGTCAACAGTTAACTGGATGTCTCCCATGCATCATACTGGTTGGCCAGCCTGGAGGTGTGTATGTGTATGATAATGTTTAAAACTCCACCTCCTGTAGCTTTGCAGCCCTCGATTTGGGGTCTAAACATATGGTGGGATGACTAACCTGGCAGATGCGTGCTCTCCACAGCTGCAAACCAGGTGTCAGTGACTGCACAAATGTCAGCATCTTCAGGACAATGTATGCTTGCAATGACATGAGTTTCATGCTAAAACTCATAGCTCCTGTTCGAGCAAGACATCTGCACAAAGGCACACATCAGTGGTGGACAAAGGCTCAAAAATAGTGACACTTTTTAAATCTTGCTGAAACACACTTAATTGCTAGCAAAGACGGTTTAGCATTCACAGGAATACTCTACAAGATATGACATCTGACAGTCAAATGTATGTTATTATGTTATGATGTCAGTCTTTACTAGGTTGCCAGTGATTTGCCAGACAATACACAACTGTATGAGGCATTGATTAGAAATATGAGGCAAACATGTGGTCAGTTTGCAAAACTCTGGACAGTTGAAATGTATGAGCTCAGTATATAACATACAGTTCAACACACACTTCTGCACCATTTTTTTAATATGCACGTACCCTATATAAGACTCTTACATTTGTAAGACAAGCATATGTATCATAGTAGCATTCACAGGTGACATAATAATATTTACAACATCCCAGGTAGCTGGCCTAGCAGTGTCACAGTCAGTACTGGACAATAGACACTCCAGTAGTAGTCATACATAAGCTGACCATTGCTGGGGTGACTCAGGAGCCAGAGCTTTGATCTATGTCACTGCAGACAGGGCCAACAGGAATGGCCATAGGTGCTGGACAGCAACATGTGAGTCCAGCAAGTCTTGTTGCGACCTAGTGTTTAACTTCCTATTTCACATTATTGCATCCTTCCTTCTGCATTCCATTGCATGCTTAATTGATTGACATACCTGCTATAGTGCTGAAGTGTTTCCTCAGAATATTGCAAATGTTTAGGTTTATGTAGTCACAGTCTGTCTTTGTGTAGATGGGTTCAGACCTGTTTTGCATAGGCAACAGCTTGCCTTTTGTAGGTAATGCTCATGAGCAGGTGATGGCCTGTGCACCAATTGGTGTCTCCCACTTGCTATTTGCATCCACAGCAGCTATGTTGTCTTTGCATTAGCCTATGCCATAGCAACACAGTGCTATAATTAATTCCTTCATATGGGCCTTGCCCCTTTTCCTTGCCTGTGAGGAGGACATTATGGAGGGGTGGAGGCTACAGCTTCATAGAAGGTAGGTGGAAATACCTCTCAGAACTAGAAATGTGGAGACTGGCCAACAAAATGGGGGACAAAGTTCCAGAACTGGGTACAGATTGTAAGTAAGTATTGCTGTTATACACATAGAAGATTGCTAGATTAACAGGGTTTGTCTGGACATGCATTTCCTGTGTGACTTGACATCTGAATGTGATATATCTCTGACATACCTCTCAACTGTCCAGATGTCCGCAGAATGCCCAGAGGTTTGCTTCTTATGTTTGGTCTGTTACTCAGACAATTTCTGTTTTTGAGAAATCAGTAGGATGATGTGAGGATTGAAGTCAGTAAATGTTGACATCCATTTGTGTTTCAAACATCATATTCTTCAGGGATGTTATGCTACCACAAACCCTGTAACACCAGCAACTGTCTCAGTTTATAACACCATTAGGTGAGATATGTTCCTCTTTTTGGCCCCCTGTCCTCCAAGTATTTCAGACTTTGTACAGATGTCTGGCAGTCAGAGGTTCAGAGGTATTTGTATATCATTATTTAGTGACTTCACTCCTGATATCATCCCAGTGACTTAGCAGACTCCCAGAAGTGGTATGCGGCAGTGGCCATAAATATGGCCCCACACTCTATAGAAATCTGTACTGTCAAGATTGTGTAGCAGTGTATGTAAATGTTTGTTTGGCTGAGTAGGGAGAGTGTCAGATGTCAGTGTCATAGATCCTTTTCTATCTGACTGTGCATGCTGCTACAGTGGTCGGTGGTCTATCAGGTGTAATGTCTGTAGGGGCAGACTGAGAAATGTCCTTTAACACCTCAGCATTCCCAGTAGACTGTGACTTGGAGCAGTATATGTCTGTGTAGTCTGTGACTGGCAATCAGGATATGATTGTTCAGACAGTCGTTATACTCTAGAGTTCAGTTGGGATACTGGTATGTTGCGGTGACTGTGGTGCAAATGGTTGTGGGTGGACAATTTCTCACTGATGTCTGCTTTTCCCTACAGTTACATCCCTGCAGTGCATGATATATTTGCAAATGCATGAGTAATTCACCAGAGATGATTTTGGGAAGTGTCATGTTGGTCTGACTTTAGTTCAAAAGGTGCTGGATGAAATGGTTGGCAGCTGGCAGTTTTGTTTCCCTTCTGTTACATATATATATATGTGTGTGTGTGTGTGTGTGTGTGTGTGTGTGTGTGTGTGTGTGTGTGTGTGTGTGTGTGTGTATGTGTGTAAGAGTACTAAGGATGTGTATTTTTCCTTATGTTAAATAACTGTAGTGAATGATATGTTTGTAAAAGCATTGCAAACTTTGATAGCTCAGATGGTGTAGAAGTATGTTGCTGTGATTGTACTGTGCATGGTCCTGGGATCAAGACTTGTTAATTTTAACTTTTTTCATTAATGTTAAATGACCATAATGCATGATATGTTTGTAAAAGCAATATGAATCCTAATTGGTTAGGTGGTCTAGTGGTACAGTGGTGTGATTATAGTGCACAGCATCCTGGGTTTGAAACTTGACAAGGCTGATTTTTTGTTGATGGGCAGAACAAGGGCCAATGGAAACAGAGTAATTAAAGCAGTTTTAATCGGGTTTGCACAGTTTTGTGTGAAGCTAAATGATGCTAACTGATTGTTAAGTCCTCTTAGCTTCACTTAGCAGCTCTTACTCCCGCTTACACCTGCGCTCATTTTCAATAAAGAAAAGAAAAAAGGGTGATAGGAAAGTGGTGAAATGGGGGCAGGCAGGGGGAAAAACATAAGGACATGTGCAGGACAGGTGTAGAAAAGGACCATAGCTATACATTTCTACTGCAGCAACAGCTGTGACTGATGTGGAAATTTTGGAATTTACAGCCTCAGACTCCACAGGGAGGGGTGTTGGCGACATACATTTGTAGAGCAGTTTGAGTGTTGATTGATTTATGTCACTAGACATGGGGGCAAAATGTAGAGCTATGTATGGGGTAATGATTTTTTTGTGGGACAGATGCCCTTTTTTATTTTTATTTTTTAAGGTGTGAGTGGGATGTTGGGAAGGGCTGTAGGTATGTTTGGGAAGGTAGGTTTGGTAGGATAGGTTGCATTTGCAGACAGACAAGACACACAAGACAGCAAACAGGGGTGGTATATGACACTTGACATGGTAAACACCTTGAACAGGGAGGGTGGTTGGGAATCAGAGGCCCATGAATCCTCAAATGAATACAGTAGAACTCAGGCCCCCACCCTTGGGCAGTCACCACTGCACCTTCACGGCCCCAAAGGTGGATGTACTGGGGGATGGACAACAGGGGCAGCCTGCCCCACCAGATGCAGCAGGTGACCCTCCATCTGGTGCAGCCATCCATCCAACTCAGAGAGGGTTACGCTGTGCACCATACCCCAGAACATGTTGCAGGTGACAGGCTCCTCTCCATGCCAGCGTCCAGGGCGCCCCCCCATCCCCTGAGGCGGTTCCACCTGAAGGTGGTGCAGGACAAGCAGAGGAGGATAATACAGGTTGGGTCCCAGATGTGCTGGGGCCCAGTACCACTGCCAGATGAGGCAGGACAGGTGGATCTGCCGGCATCAGCCTTCCCAAACATGCTATGGTGTTGTGGTTTTCCAAGATATATTGGTTAGTCATAAACAAAACATTTCAAAATTAGTTATAACAGCATGCATAAGTGTTCAAATTCACCCAAACCAACAGATTTGAAACAGTTGTATAGCAAATAGAATGCATGCATAAATGGAACAACAGTAAGCATTTGAACAGCATGCAAGCTATGTGGACAAGGTATATTAATATGCAACCAATTACATATCTGAACAATAATAGGACATGTCCTAACAATAGGTTTTGAGAATGACATACCTGCAGTATGTGAA